>NC_077234.1:153215551-153519926 GCF_027887165.1 Monodelphis domestica | reverse complement strand
TCTTGCTGCTGAACTGGGTTGGAGATATATAGAAATGCTGATGACTTATGTGGGTTTATTTTGTATCTTGCAACTTGGCTAAAGTTGTTGATTATTTCCACTAGCTGTTTAGGTGATTCTTTAAGTAGACCAACATGTCATCTGCAAAGAGTGATAGCTTGGTCCCCTCATTGCCAATTTTAATATTTTAATTTCTTTTTCTTATCTAATTGATACTGCTAGTGTTTCTAGTACAATGTTAAATAATAGAGGTGATAATGGGCATCCTTGTTTCAGTCCTGAACTTATCAGGAAAGCATCTAGTTTATCCACATTGCAGATAATATTTGCTGATAGTTTGATATGAATACTGTTTATTATTTTTAGGAAAGGACCTTCTATTTCTATACTTTCAAGTGTTTTCAATAGTAATGAGTGTTGTATTTTTTCAAAGGCTTTTTCTGCATCTATTAAGATAATCATGTGATTTTTGTTGGTTTGTTTGTTGATATGGTCAATTATGTGGATGGTTTTCCAAATATTGAACCATCCTTGCATTCCTGGTATGAATCCCACCTGATCATAATGAATAACCCTCGTTATGACTTGCTGGAATCTTTTTGCTAGTATTCTATTTAAGGTTTTTGCATCTATGTTCATTAAGGAGATTGGTCTATAGTTTTATTTCTCTATTTTTTAGATGCCTGGCTTTGGAATCAATACCATATTTGTGTCATAAAAGGAATTTAGTAGAACTCCCTCTTTGCTTATTATGTCAAATAGTTTGTATAATATTGGGGATTAGTTGTTCTTTGAATGTTTGATAGAATTAACTTGTGAATCCATCAGGCCCTGGTGATTTTTCTTAGGGAATTCTTTGCTGATTTGTTCAATTTCTTTTTCTGACATGAAATAATTTAAGAATTCTATTTCTTCTTTTGTTAATCTAGCAAATTTATATTTTTGTAAATATTCATCCATATCATCCAGATTGCCATATTTGTTGCCATATAATTGTGCAAAATAGTTTTTAATGATTGCCTTAATTTTCTCTTCATTGGAGGTTAGTTCTCCCTTTTCATCTATGATACTGTTAATTTGGTTTTCTTCTTTCCTTTTTTTTTATTAGATTGATCAGTACTTTGTCTATTTTGATTATTTTTTTCAAAATATCTGCTTTTAGTCTTATTTATTAGTTCAATAGTTCCTTCACTTTCAATTTTATTAATTTTCCCATTAATTTTTAGGATTTCTAATTTAGTTTTCATGTATGGAATTTTTTATTTGTTTGCTTTCAAGTTTTTTGATTTGCATGTCCAATTCATTGACGTCTGCTCTCCCTAATTTTTTAATATTTGAACTCATGGATATAAATTTCCCCCGAGTACTGATTTGGCTGCATACCATAGATTTTTAAAGGATGTCTCATCATTGTCATTTTCTTCAATGAAATTATTGTTTCTACAATTTGTTCTCTAAGTAACCATTTTTGGAGAATCATATTATTTAATTTCCACTTTATGTTTTGATTTGCCTCTCCATGGCTCTTATTGATTATTATTTTTATTGCATTATGATCTGAAAAGGTTGTATTTATTATTTCTGCTTTTCTGCATTTGTTTGCCGTGTTTTTATGGCTTAGTCAATCTTTGTGAATGTACCATGTCCTGCTGAAAAGAAGGTGTATTCCTTTTTGTCCCTATTTATTTTTCTCCACATATCTACTAACTCTAATCTTTCTAAGATTTCATTGACATCTCTTACCCCTTTCTTATATTTTTTTTATTTGATTTATCTAAATTTGATAGTGGTAAGTTCAGGTCTCCCACTAGTATAGTTTTACTATCTCTTGCCTCCTTCAACTCCACTAGTTTCTCCTTTAGAAATTTGGATGCTATACCATTTAGTTCATACATGTTTATTACTGATATTTCCTCATTGTCTATACTGCCTTTTATCAGGATGTAGTTATCTTCCCTATCCCTTTTAATCAGATCTATTTTTGCTTTGGCTTTGTCAGACATCATGATTGCATCTCCTGCCTTCTTTCTATCAGTTGAGGCCCAATAGGTTTTGCTCCAACCTTTAATTCTAATCTTGTGAGTATCTACCTGCCTATCGTGTGTTTCTTGTAGACAACATATGATAGGATTTTGATTTCTAATCCACTCTCTAATTTGTTTTCATTTTGTGGGTGAGTTCATCCCATTCACATTCAACGTTATGATTGCCACTTATGTATTCCCCAGCATTTTGATATCCTCTCCTAGTTCTATCCTTTCTTCTTTTGCTATACTTTTAAACCAGTGGTTTGCTTTTAATCAGTCCCCCTAATCCCCACCCTTATTAAGCTTTCCTTTCTGCCTTCTCCCTTTTGGTTCTTATTTTTTAGTGTCTGTTAGGTTCCCTCCCCCATCTTTTTCCCTCCCATTTTGTACTCCCTCCCCCACTGCCTCCCTTACTTTTCCATTCTTACTTTCCCTGGTAAGATAGAATTCAACATCCCAGTGGATTTAGATGCTCTTCCCTCTCAGAATTGATTTCACTGAGAGTTAGATTTAAGTATTACCTATTAGCACTCTCTTCCTCTCCTTCTTTTAAGAATATTATTCCCCTCCCCTTCCCATTTGTATCTTTGTGTGATAAAGATTATCCTATTTATTTTATTTCTTCAGGTATCTCTTGGTGCCATCCTTGATTCCCCCCTTTGTCTTTTTCTTTTTTTGCGTATTATCTTATAGCATTTATTACCCCAATCTTTCCCTGTGAATCATTCTTCTAATTACTATAGTAGTGAATATGGTTTTTGAGAGTTACAAATAACATTTTCCCCATATATGAATATATACAATTTGATCTAATTGTAGACCTTAAAGAAGAAAGTTTGAATAAAAAAAAACATTCCCCCCTTTCCCTCTCTTTCTTATTTACCTTTTCATGTTTCTGTTGATATTTGTGTTTGGATATCAAACTTTCCACTTAGTTCTGGTCTTTTCTTTACAAATACTTGGAAATCTTTTATTTTATTGAATGCCTATACTTTCCTCTGAAGGCATATAGTTAGTTTTGATGTGTAGGTGATCCTTGTTTGAAGACCTAATTCTCTTGCCTTTCTGAATATCATATTCCAAGTTTTGCAGTCCTTTAGTGTGGAAGCTTCCAGATCTTTGTAATACCGATAGGTGTTTCTTGATTTCTGAATTGTCTCTTTTTTGACTTCTAATTTTCTTCTTAGTTTGGAAGCTGTTGAGTTTTGCAATTACATTTCTGGGAGTTGTCTTTTGAGGATTTATTGTAGAGGGTGATCCATGGATTCTTTCAATGTCTATTTTGCCATATTGTTCAAGAACATCAGGGCAGTTTTCTTGATTAATTTCTTATAGTATGATGTCAATATTTCTGTTTATTTCTGGGTTTTCAGGTAGTCTAATGATTCTCAAATTCTCTCTTCATGCTCGGTTTTCCTGATCTGTCATCTTTTCAGTGAGATATTTTATGTTTTCTTCTATATTTATTCTTGCTGTTTTGCAAGATTATTGGCTTCTAAATGCCTAATTTTGGTCTTTAAGGACGTGGTTTCCTTTTTGGTTTGGCCTAACCTGCTTTTTTGTGGCTTCCAGCTATTTCTCCAATTGGAATTTCTTGTCCTTTAAATTGTTATTTTCTTTTTGAACTATCTCCCACTTTTCTTGCCAGAAGGCTTCCATCTTTTTGATAAGCTATAATTTAAATTCTTCAAGAACTTGTGGACAATTTCCATTTTTATGGTAAGGTTTTAGTGAATTTATTTGTATTTCTTCTTCTTTTTCCTCTGTAGCCTGGGAATTTCCTCTGTAAAAATTATCCAGGGTCAACCCCTTCTTCTTATTTTTCTTGGTGTTGGGAGGTTGTTGTTCCTGGGCACTGTTTGTCATCACTGTTTTGGGTTTTCCTCCCCTTTCCAGTTAAAAATCTGAGTGATATGGGCAGATTCTCTGTGTATGGAGCTAAGGAGTAAGGATTTTGGCTGATGCCAGCTCTCAAGTCTCTGCACCTTTCACTGTGCTGCCCCACTTTGTGCTATCTCCCAGCTGGTGCCCATGGTCTGCGTTCCACATCCTGCTGGGGCCTCAGGTCTAGCTGCTCACAGGGGTAGGTCCTTGGTGGTCTCAGTCACCTGCCAAGGATCCAGAGGTGCCCCTCATTCATTCCAGAGGTGCCCTTCACTAACAGTTTATAACATATGCTGGCTCTGATTCTGCCTCTATAGGTGGGGTGGGGGAGGGTGGATAAGCTCACGTTTTGTTGGAAGCTTTTTCACCCCCTTATGGTGTGGAAATGCCCAAATCCCACATACCTTCAATGCTGTGCCCTACTTTAGAGTCCCTTCATTCATATGAATTTGTGTGTGTGTGTTTGTTTGTTTGTTTGTTTTTTGCTTTTTGTGATAGTCTGTATCAGTAGGTGGTGAGGAGTAGAAGAGTCCTATATCTAGACTGCGGCCTTGTTTACCCAGAAGTCCAATAGAAGATATTTTAAAAACAGACAAGACTTTTTTTGCATTTAAGTGACACACACACACATATATATATATATATATATATCTTTATATAGACATATATATGATATATAAACTCTACTTCATCAAAACCCTGGAAAATACATTGCTTAATGGTTAAGGATTAATGGAAATGGTCAGAAATCTCAATTAGGTGGTGTTCAAACAAATATCAGACTCGATTATAAAAATTATTATTTAAAAATTAGTTCAAACCTTGAAATACTTCTACTTCCATATACGCATATGAAATGCTGAATTGTTCCTAAGTAGAGGGAAGATAAAGTCCTTTTCCCATCACTTAACTATGTTTCTGAACTCACACACACACACATATAAACAAACATATGGAAATAAATATATACACCAATAGATCCATTTTGAATCCGTATTTCATCAATGTTTTTTTGGAATAGTGGAAACTATAAGCTTAATTACTAAGAGTAATTTATTCATGAGAAATTAAAATTAATACAAGTATACAATGTTTATCCTGGTCATTATATTAGTTATATTATAGACTCAAATCATTTTGTAGGAATTTTTCTTCCAAATCAATATTTGTTGTACTAGCTCTTTTGATCAAACTTGCTATGTTCTTCGTTATAAAAGCCTTTGTTCTTAGTGGAAAAAAAATTCTCCAAGGTAAAAAAAGTCTGTTCTATCCACCATGCTGAAATTAAAAGTTATACTGCTCCTCAAATGAAGACAGACATATACAAACATACACACACACACACACACACACACACACACACGTGCGCACAAAACAACAGAAAGCCAGAAAGAATATTATTTCTGAAGGAAGGCTTCTGCTGATCCTTGCCTTAGGGTTGTTGCTTTTCTAAAATATCTGGAAAACTGAACATAATAAAAAAAATCCTCTGAGATTTGAACTTTAAAAAAGAATAACAATCCACTTTTCTCATGAGGAAGAAATTTCACTTTGGAAAATAAAATGGATAAGAGATTGGAAAAAAACACATATACATTCTTTTTTATATATGAAATATATATTATATATATTTATATGATATATATGTATTTAAATATGTATATGTGTGTGTGTTTATAAAGATTCAAATTATGTTTCATCCACAGTTCCAAGTAAAGCAGTTAGGAGACATAGAGGATTGAGAATGGAATAACCTGGGTTCAAATTCTGCTTTAGATATTTCTTAGTTATGTGATCCTTTTAAGTCATTTGACCCTTTTCAGCTTCATTTTTCTCATCTTAATTCTAAAATGTGATTTATAAATCCTACCTCATAGGGTTGTGAGCACCAAATGAGAAAAATGAAAGAAACAAGATAATGCCTTCTAGGAGCATATATTCTTATAAGAGAGACATAACTAGTATTTGAGAAGGTTTCAGGGAAAAGGGTTTTGGTGCAGGAAACAATAGGAGTAAAGCAGTGTCTAAGAGACAATATATCCAGCATATGAATATATTGGTTACTTTGCAACATCAGAGATTTATGTTGTTAATCTATACATCTACCCTATCCATATATATCATCCTCTGTACATGCACTCTGTCCATATGTGCTCCCTCCATGTTTTCTTTTCCATGTCTGTTAAATGTGCCATCACTCTTCTCATTAATGACATATATGGATGGATCATTTTGAGTTTTAGATGAAATGATGGATTGCTTCTTTCAAAATTTGGTAATTTCATTATGAACATTTGCTTTGAATTAATAATGAATTAATAATGACTAGCAAATTCTCACATTGTTGGTGGCTTAAGAGATTTTAAAAGATTTTAAAAGATTCATTTTACTATGAAGTAAACTCATAGCATAACCTTGAATTAGTGATTGAGTTCTCTGAGGGGTCAGCTATGCAAATTGGAAGATATTCCCAGTGTTAAACCTACCTTGCAGGAAAATTCATTTTTAAACACTTATGGCAGACCCTTGGTTCTGAAATCAACTACTTTTTGATAAATGTCAAAATTTCAATGATGCTCTCTTTTTGTAACACTGTGCAAGGACAGTATGGTTGCATGTTATTACCACTGATGAAATCCCTAGGGAAGTACAAAAATAACCACTGGAGTATGGAAAGACCTATTAGAAGAAGCAGAATTTGATGAATCTTGAGTCAGAAGACCCCAATTGGAGTACTGTGTCTTTAAATTGCTATCTATGACCCTTCACCAAGATAAACTCATAATGGGTGAATGACTTGAACATAAAGCAGAAAACTATAAGAAAATTAGGTGAACACAGAATAGTATACATGTCAGACCTTTGGGAAGGGAAAGATTTTAAAACCAAGAAAGAATTAGAAAAAAATCACAAAATGTAAAATCAATAATTTTGATTACATCAAATTCAAAAGGTTTTGTACAAACAAAACCAATGCAACAGAAATTAGAAGGGAAGTAACAAATTGGGAAAGAATCTTCATAACAACAACCTCTGACATATCTCTAATTATTCAAGTTTATAAAGATCTAAGTCAATTGTACAAAAAAAAAAAAACAAGCCATTCTCCTATTGATAAATAGGCAAGTGACATGAATATCAATTTTCAGTTAAATAAATCAAAAGTATTACTAAGCACATGAAAAAGTGTTCTAAATCTCTTATAATCAGAGGGATACAAATCAAAACAACTCTGAGGTATCACCTCACACCTAGCAGATTGGCTAAAATGACAGCAATGGAAAGTAATGAATGCTGGAGGGGATGTGGCAAAGTCGGGATATTAATGCATTGCTGGTGGATTTGTGAATTGATCCAACCATTCTGGAGGGCAATTTGGAAATATGCCCAAAGGGCACTAAAAGACTGTCTGCCTTTTGATCCAGCCATAGCACTGCTGGGTTTGTACCCCAAAGGGATAATAAGGAAAAAGACTTGTATAAGAATATTCATAGCTGCACTCTTTGAGGTGGCAAAAATTTGAAAAATGAGGGGATGCCCTTTGATTGAGGAATGGCTGAACAAATTGTGGTATATGTTGGTGATGGAATACTATTGTGCTCAAAGGAATAATGAAATGGAGGAATTCCATGTGAACTGGAATGACCTCCAGGAATTGACGCAGAGTGAAAGGAGCAGAACCAGGAGAACACTATACACAGAGACTGATACACTTGGTACAATAGAATGTAATGGACTTCTTCATTAGTTGCAATGCAGTGATTCAGAACAATCTGGAGGCAGCTATGAGAAAAAAACACTATTCACGTTCAGAGGAAACACTGTGGGAGTAGAAACACAGAAGAAAGACAACTGCTTGACTACATGGGTTGAGGGGATATGACTAGGGATGTAGACTCTAAATGAACATCTTCTTGCGAACATGGAAATAGGTTCTGATCAAAGACATGTGTGATACCCAGTGGAATTGAGCATGGGCTACAGGAAAGGTGGGGGGAGGGGCGGGAGGGATAGAATATGATTTTTGTAACCAAGGAATAATGTTCTAAATTGACTAAATAAAAAAAAAAGCTATCTGTGAAATTCGGTAAATTATTATTACACTGACTCAGTTTCTGCTTCTGTTAAGTGAGATGGTTAGATCAGATGACTTCTAAGATACATTCTCCCTTGAAATCTAAGATTGTAAGTCTTTCCAAGATTCTATGGTCATTCTGAGAAATTAATGAAGTTTAGTTCCTCATTCTCTCTTAATTCCTTTCCCTTGAAACTATGTTACAGAATGACAAGGGGATAATTTATGTCAAAAATTCTCTGACTTGGTTCCCAATTATATAGCTGCAAGTAGTTATGATTTTTTAGGATAGAGTTGCTAAAATAGTCAAACTGAACTGTCTAGCTTTCTCTATTGGGATTATAACTTTATATTGTATCAACAAACTATTCTACTTTTTGGTCAGATGTGGTTAATATATTTGATAAAGATATTTTAACATGCATAACTTTTATAGGAAAACAGAGCTTGGGAAAATAATAGGAATTCTATTTTGAGAGCTTTTTTATTTAATAAAACTAAAAAAAGATTAATTTTGAATCTTGCTCAGAAAAAGATGCAACTCCTAGTGTGAATATTCCCTAAGGCTATTATAGTTTAATTATAAATTTCCTTATGCCTTCTTGGATTAAGCAATGTCCATAAGGCAACTATTGTATTCAATCTACTTTAATTAATAGCTTCCAAAAGGATTTCCATAAACTACTCATTGGACCATAGAGTCCATTATAGAACTATCTGTGAAGAATTAAATGCAGAAGATAAATTTTACTAGGTGGACAAAACTAGCTTTGTAAATTTCGATAATGACTATAAGCTGCTTACAATTCATTACATATTACAGCTTTTCAATGAAATACTGTAGTATTTAAAGAAAGTGTTTCAAAACTTATTCAAAATGATTTGTTGTGCTTTTGCACTTTTCTAAAATATAATCAAATTTCATGTAGTTAGATGAACTCCATTAATACACAGAGAGACAGACAAGTATATAATCTTGGTTTTTATATTCAAAGTGCTGGGCTGACCATATCTTATGGCCATAAAGATAATTTTTAAAAATTAAATTGAGATCCATGCTTTGTGTCCTTGCTTTTCCTTCCCCCTTTCCCACTTACTTGCATTCCTACTCTCTTTCCTGCTATCCATAATGCTACAAAGTTACTGGTCCCCACCTAGCAACAGTGTTTCAGTCTCCTAAATTATCTTTTCCTCTTATTTTCACCAGCCCCAGTTCCCAGTTTTTAAATCACTGTCCCTAGGTTTAAGAGAAGAACATAGTGATTAAATGAATTCAGAATCCTAAATTCATGAATCTGTTAACACTTCAAAGAATGCTTCTTTACAAAAGAATTTCATAACTTGAAGGAATTAATAGTTTAATGTGTTTATTCTATTTGTTCTGCCAACAATTAGTTTAGTGGCATGACAAATAGGAGATTTCTAAGGTTGCTTCCATGTCTTTCTCTAATTCTAATATTCAGAATTGTCACAAATTGGAGGAGGCACAAGTGACTTTGAGGCTATCTGTAAATGGATATGTGCCTAAAAAGTCAATTTCATTTGATTCAGATAAAAAATGTTATAAAATGATCTGCAGTTGACAATGCCTTTTCTATTAAGTAGCTGTCAGTATTTATTCCAAACAACCTAGGGAAAAACTAAGGTGGAGAGTCTTTCAAGTACTGGACATTTCATAATGTTCTTTTTCATAGAATGTAAATAATGTTATCTGAGAAATCAGAAATCTACCAGTGGAAGAAATAGATATGCAACATTAAAAAATTCACTAGTTAGAAAGGTGATAAAGTAAAAAGCTGTGTTGATGTTGACAAGACATTTAATTCTCTGAGTCTATTTTCATATTGCAAAATGAGGAATTTGAATCAATCAAAGAATCAATATATTTATTTAGCATTTACTATGAGCTAGACACTGTGCTACACTGTGAAAACAAATGATAGCAAATGAAAAAATTCTTTCTCTAAAGAAATTTACATTCTAGTTGATTTCTAAGGTCCCTTACTGCTATAAATGATTTGACATTTTCAGGCTGAGGACACATAGATATACCTCAAAGATAAAGATTTTTCAATGACTGTGGCATAAGATAGATATTTGTTACTCCTGGTTGATCATCTCTGAGGTCTTAATCAAATAATTAGTAGGACAACTTCAACAAAAATAATGCCCCTTTAATATATATACATATATATGCTCAGGGTAGAGTAATATCTTTGGTATGGAGGGCCTGTCATGCTCTCTTAGGGCAGCTCTCCAGCCTCTGACCCTCACCTGACACCCAGCTCTCACTTGTGGCTCTTAGTGGCTGCTAGCATGCGGCAGCGGCCACACCCCGGGCAATGGCTTTGACAGGATGGCTAAACCTTGTGAGGGTAGCCATCGAGTCGTCATGGACCCCTGGTGAACTAGGGCTTTGCTCACCCAGCATGTGAAGACTGCTTCGGTGGAACAGACTGAAGAAACCAATAAGAAGGTTCAACGGCTGAGAGGGCGACGCAGCAAAGCACTGTGGAGTGCTTAGGGCGTGTTGGAGCACTAAAGACAACACAGCCATCCAATGCAGCTGAGGAAGTCTCCAGGTGTAATGACTTTTCGTGCCACTGGACCCAGGCTTCCAACGCCAAGAGAGTGGGACTGCCTCTGTGCATCAACTTTTCTACTTAAATCTTCATGCACAAGTGTCTTTGTGCACAAAAACACAGAAAGACAATAGTCATCCTCAGTTACCGAGAGACTACTACTACTACATATATATCTGCAGAAACAAAAATCACTTCAAAAAATAAAACAGGTACTACAAGTCTTTGCATATTTGAAGACCAAAAAATCTTTTGATAGTCATGGACATTGAAGGAAGAACCAAGGTCATAGTAACAAAGTAGGCAAATGGACTCTTTATGACAAAGAAAAGAACATTTCCCAAGTTCTCAAAATCTTATACTTCTATCTCCAGACTCTAGCACTTTTTCTGAAACTTAGTAGTTGTACAATAAATATTTGTTGATTGATTAAACTAGGTATAACAAGCAAATGGTTTACCCAGGTGATACACATACTTATGCATACAAAATAAATTCAAGGCAGTTTTAGAGAAGAAGACACAGCCAGAAAGGTTTTTAAAGATGAGCCTTGAACTCTTTCTTGAAGGAAACAAATGATTACAATGAACAGAGTTGAAGGCTTGGTGTACTTTCGAGATGTAGGAAGTGGCCAATGCAAAGTTATAGAGGGAGTACAGATGGAATGTGGTGTCTGAGAAATAGCAAGCAGGTAAATATGAATGGATTGCATAGTGCAGGAATGAAATCAAAGCAAAGTCAGAAAGATAGGTTGAAGAACTTAAAAAATTAAACAGAGGACATTATGCTTAAAAAAATAGGAATCACAAAAGTTTATTGTGTGAGGGAGTGACTATTTAGAAAATTCTCTTTAGTTGGTTTGTGGAGAACAGTTTAGAGAAGGTAGAAAGTTGAGACCTGGAGATAAATTAAGAATTAATAAATATTAAGAATTCACATCCAGGCAAGAGAGGAGTCCCTGAACTAGTTTAGTTTCCCTATGAATAAAGAAAAGAGAAAAGATAGGAGGGATATCAAGACAGAATTCACAAAACTTGGCAACTAAGTGGAAATATGAGGTGAAGAATCAAATTTAACACTGAAGTTGTAAACTCAAGGACTTGGAAGGAGACTTTTATTCTTTAAAGAAAGAGGGGTTCAAATGGTGATTTTGGAATTAAAAATGATTAGTCTGAGTTTGGATGTGTGTTTGAGATACATCCAGAAGGAAATGTTTAGGTGACAGAGATACATTATTGTAGGTGAGAAGAAATACTAGATCAAGAAATATGGATATAGTATATATGTAAATAGAAATGCTAATTAAATATAAACTCATATGAGCTGACAAGGTCATCAAGTGAGTCTTTATAGAGAAGAGAACCTAGGAGAGAACCTTGAGGTGCATCCAAATTTAAAGGGTATGATATGGATGATTTGTCAAAGACCACTAAGATGAAGTCACAAAGAGAGAAACTAAAGGCAAGCAGGGTCAGAAAACCCCAGAAAAAAGATAGTACATAGGAACAGACAGTGACAAACATGTCAAATGCTATAGAGCAGTAAAGAAGAATGAATAATAAATAATAATAAATAATAAAATAAAATAAATAAATAATAAATGAAAAAATGAATGAATGAGTAAAAGTGTCTTTAATAAGCACTGTCTATGTGATAACCATTACAGATATAAGTGCAAAATTGAGACAGTAACTTCCAAAGCAGAGATAAAATATGTGTGGGTACATAGAGTGAAAGAAAGGGAAGGACTTTGATCTAGAAGTTATGAAAAAGGATCATATAGATCTTATTCTGGAATAATAGAAAAATTAATTCGATTATATGTTCAGAACCAGAAGAGTATGAAAGCAGCTTTGAGACATCATATGAGTCTATGAAGAAAGCAGGTGAGTCATAGTGAATGAAATATTACGTATCTGGAACTTTCCTTAAATAGTGCACTAAAAGGCAACTGTCCACATTCAGGACATTGGCTGGGGCCGAGGGAAAAAGTTATGAAGAAAAAAAGGGTTGAAATTTCCAGAATAAAGTCTGAGAAAAGGCTATCAAATTTTAAAAAATCACTTGTGTATTTGTTTATACAGTAATAGTTAATCATTGACATACTGGCAATCATAAATAAAAATATTATTTTAATTAAGTCTATGATATTTCAATTCAACTTCAAAATCAAGGAAAACAAAGTTGGGATCAAAGCTTTCCCCTTTATTCCTGGTTGCTTTAATTTTTTTCTTTTTGTAAAGATCTCTTTGGCCTCTAAAGAACTCTGTGTTCAGATAACTCCACAGAGTAAAAAGCCAAGAAATTAGCCATATGGTGTTAATCCATCAGATTCAATTAATTTAGCTATATACTTAAGCCAACTGGTCACAGGCCATAACTTTTCTGTTTTCTACTGTGTAAAATACACTGCTCCAATAAATATGCTTTAGGCTTTAGTTTCTTCCCCACTGTCTAAATCACTCCCTTAGAGTAAGTGAGGATTTGGCCTACATTCCAAGAGTAAATAGTAGATACTTGCAGGTTGATAGAAAGAAAAAAAAAACTTGCAAGATAATAAAGTGTCCTGTGACCTTATCCAACATTAGAAAGGAGATTGGACATTTTTACTCTTAGTTTAAAGAAAAGCCTAAAAAGATATTTCTCTATAAGTAGTTTAAGCATATCTCTACCTCAAAGCAGGGGAGTCAACAAGAAAACATGTTGACATTTTTTTCTATATATGTAGTTATTCAGGTATTGTACTTATACAGAACTAGAAGAGTAGAATGATCCTTAATAGTTAGGTGCTACTTCTACATAATTTAAATTCTGTTAACCTTTGTTATTTGTTCTTTTGTCTATGTACCCACTATTCTTTGCTCACTCTCCATAATGTAGACTCTGTTACCATGGTACCAAAGCAACTGGTTAAACATATTGTTGCTATGGGAACAGTGACATCTTTCATGGGACATCTTTACATCTTTTAAATTCTGTTCTAGTATTACTTTTAGAAAAATCTTCACATTAAAATAAAACTTGTAAAATAATGAATGATTATTTAGATTTTTACAATGATCCAGATCACCTCCTTTGAGGTAAGATAGGATTGACAGTTTTATTAACTCTTTGAGAACACTTGAATGCCACTTAGTGAGGATATTTAGAAAATGTGGCCTATTGCTTTTCTTGAACAATTGCTGTTCATTCTATTGATAAAAATTTGTTAGAATAAATATCTTTAAAAATAGGCTCCATTTAACTTGGTACCAAAATAGTCAAGAAACATGGTTATTAGCCATATAAAAACTAGAAGATGTGGATTTCTTAGGAAACAACATATTCAAGTTGCTCTTTTTATTATTTATTTAAACCTTTGCCTTCTCTCTTAGAATCAATATTGTGCATCAATTCCAAGGAAGGAGAGTTGTAAGGCCTAGGTAACAGTAATTTACCCAGAGTCACAGTGCTAGGATGTATCTGAGGTCATATTTAAGCCCAGGACCTCTTGTCTCTAGATTTGGCTCTCAATCTGCTCTGCCACCTAGCTGGCCCCACGAGTTACTCTTAAAAAATACCTTATTACATTGATAAGTATACTATTTTAAATCATTAGATGATTTTGAAAATATTTGTATTTCTCTTTTTTAAGATAATATGCTTAAATGTATGCCAAGTCCTCACTTCTTATAAATTATATACTAAGATAAATGGATGCTTTGTCAACTACATTCCTTCCTTGGCAACAAAAGAAATCATTTCAGACTCAAAATAACACCAGGTATATGTAGTAATTTAAACATATATTCATATATATATATATATACAATATATACATATACACACTATTAGAACATGCCTTATTTTACTTTTGTTTCCTTTTTATAATATTCAATTAGAGAAATGTCATAAGTTCTATAATACTTTATAAATATACATATGAATCCAAATCTTAGAAGACTTTCATACTTTGAAACAGGTTTTCTAGACTTAGAACAAACATTTGATTTTACTAATTATTTATTCAAAATTTGTTTTAAATTTTACAAATTTAATTTAATTTAATCTTGAGGTCTAAGTAGATAGAGTAGATAGAACAATGGGACTGCATCCAGGAAGATGTGGATTTAGATTTGGCATCAGACATTTACTGCCTATGTTACCCAGGGAAAGTTCCTTTACCTATGCCTTCCTCTGCTCATTTGTAAATGAGTTATTGTAATACCTGTAATACCTCAGGTATTACTATAAAGCTCATATGTGGAAAAATACCCCCAAAATGATGAGATGAAGACCAAATAATGTGCAATCCTAGAGTCAACATGAAGCCACTCTTTGTTTTGTGCTTATTGGTTTTTGAGTAGTGGAGTAATTTGATCAGAATTTTATGTTAGGAAAATTATTTTGGTGGCTGACTAGTGTGACAAGGAAATCACTTTAAAAGATTGATATATATTAATTTAAGGTCACCAAGGAATTCAGCTATGTAATTCCTAAATGAAAACTCAAGTCAGCAGTCAACCTTTTATGGAGTTTAATTACAAACTGGAGGAAGAAAGGTATTAGAGATAGAGAGAGACGGGGAGAGAGAGAAAGGGGAGAGAAGGGAATAGGGCTTAAATACCCCTTCTGTTTAGGCTGGGCCAAAAGGCCCAAGCCCTTAGATAGCTGAGGCAAAGAAAAGAGATCAGTCCCTATCACTCACGTGACCAAAATGGAGAAACAGTCTCAGGGGCCTCCACCTCCAGCTTCCTTCAGAGCAAGCTTCTCAGAGCACAACCTCTCAGCGCAAAAACCTCTCCAACCAACCCCTCTAGTCCTCAGACCCCGCTATCTTAAAGGAAACCATCCAAGTTCCCTCCCCTCAGTTCTCACATCTACCAATCATTGTCCATGTCTTCCCTGTGCCAATGGTGGCTCTACCTTAACCCAGGACCACCCAGAGGTCTGTGGCTTTGCACATGTCTGTTGAAGGTCATATTCTCAAATAATTAAATCTTGATCTATGCTGCAGCCCTTCCTAAATCCTGTTAGGACTGAGTAGGATGGAAATTGTATTTTCCAAGACCTGGTTCTGTCATTCCAAGTATCTCTATTGTATCAATTCTAAAATCAATCATGACTCAAAGAACTTCCTATTCTATGCTTAAGCATAGGTCAAAGCCCTTTCCATTGTTCAGCAAAAGGTTTTTGTCCTGAAGTAATCTTAAGTAGGGAGGAGAAGGAACCTCCCATGCCAATGGGGTTCACATTCCAATAGACTATCAGTAAGAAATTTTCCAAGTATGAAATTTCCCAATGGTGAAATTTCCAACATTTATAAGTCTAAGAAATTTTAAGGTTTACAATCCCCCCTGATGATCATTGGGAGACTAGTCTCCCCATTGATCATTTAACATAATCATTTTGTAGTTCTAAATGCACTTCTAACTATAGATATACACAATATTCAATTTTCTAAGAGAAATTAGAATAGTGAGAGAGGAAATAGAAAAGAAAAGAAAGCAAAACCAATGTTTTGCTAGGCTCATTGACAGAAAGCCAAATTAGGGGCAGTCCCTTTTGGCGTAAATGTGCACAATTACAATAAATGTTCAATCAAAAGTTCAGTCCAATCAATCACATCCAAAGTTCATTCTTGATCTTCTTGATGAAGTGTAGGTTTTCGGCATCTTTCTGCAACAGTTCATTCTCTGGATATAAAAGTTTCAAGCTTCTTTCTTGAAAATCTTTTCTCAAACAGAATCAAAATCTTTGAATTTTTTATAACAGTAAAATCTTAAACAAAATTCTTGGATTTTTATAAAGATACAATCTCAAACAAAAAAAAATTCAAAAATAAAATATTCTTAGATTTTAAATTAAAATACACTAGTGAATGGATTAAATTAGGACTGGAATTGGAAATAAGAAAATTAATTAAGTGAAATCTGTAATAGTTCAGGTGAGAGAAGATCTCAACTAGGATAATGGTTATAATTGGAGAAAGAAGTTTGATGTGTGGCAAAGTAGAAGTAGAAAAGGCAGGATTTGGCAATTGATGTGTGTGGGGGTGGGGGTCTGAGAAAAGGGAAATGAAAGATGCCTCTAAAGTTGATAATCTGAGTCAATAGAGAGATAGTGGTGCACTCAAGCAAAAATAGTGCATTTGGAAGAGGGTGGATTTGGGAGGAAAGATAATGTAATTGAAGGTGAAATGCAAACAAATTATTCAGGCCTTTTTATATTTTATCAGTTACTTTCTTTCACCTAAAATGGAAAAAGAAAGACATTGGGCTCCTGTTCATTAATTAATGCTTCAGAACACAGAATCCATCCTCTAAAACAGTGATGGAGAACCTTTTGGGCCTTTTTTAGGGACCCCTTGCCATGCCCTACCTATCCCCCTCCCAGACTGTGTACTATTGCTCATCTAAATTGCATGCCATGCCCCTCCCCCAACTGTGTGTGCCCTGCCCCCTGACTGCATGCAGTGTCCCATCCACCCCTGTATTTGGGGGTGGGGCTGTGGGGAGGAGCCAAGCACCACAGGGAGGAACCAGTGACCCATACCCCTCCCTTGAGTTTGGGGGGGGCGCAGGGGCAGGGGCAGGCTACCAGCCCTAGCCTAGCTGTACCCCTTGGCTCCCAGGGCTGGAAGGGCATGGCCACTGTGTTCACAGCTGTTGCTGCTCTGCTGAGGAAAGCTGGGAATTGGGGTGTAGAGACATAGCCATGCCTGGGGCTGAGTGGAGCTCTGCGGAACTTAGCCCCTAAAATTGTTGGAGAGAGGCTAGAATGCCCTACCCTCTGCATTCTGAGTTGGCTTCCAGCCAACTAAGTCAGAGGATGGTATAGAAGAATGAGGGAGCTAAGCATAGAATGTTGAGAAATAAGAATAAGAGTAGTGTTATTGGACATAAATGCCACAATTGGATATTGTGAGGATGATAACTTCCTTTTGTTTGATCATATCAATTTGGAGCCAGGCAAGACCTGGTTTGAGATAATATTCCTCTTCCAAAGGCAATTTCCTATTTGTAGATCATATGTATGGGTGAAAATAGTATAGGCAAAAAATGTAGTATATAGAATGTTGGCCTGTGAATTAGGAAGACTTGCCATCTAGATAAAAAGTTCCCTTGATTCAGCAAGTCTTAGTCCTGCCTCTTTAAAGAGTATTATAGCATTTTTTAAAACTTTTCTTCATTTTTCAAAATTCTTTCCACAATGAGTTTTAGACAATTAACATTTTAGACATGTTAAGTTTATTAACACTTCAGAGATAATTTTTCTCTATTTTTAAACAGTACATTGCTAAAAAGAAAAAGACTATAATTGACAATAGTGATTTTTAAAATATTATTATCTGATTAATTTTTCAGTGTTTCATCAAATTCTTCATTCTTAGTTGTGTCAACTTGGAAAACACAGAACCACTAAAAAGGTCAGAAGAACAAATTCTTTAATAAGATAAGAGACAAATTCTTACTATTCGGTGGCCACACAGAGTTAAGTGCTAAAAACACACAGAATCAAAGCTCTGGAACTCTGGGAACAATGTCTCTGGGAGAATGCACTGCCAAAGATGATTCTCCAAAGAGTGATATAACTTGGGGTCTTATATACCTTTTGGGAAACAAAGGAAGGGAAGTAAGATAGATTAGTTCTAATTAACAAAAGGAAATGAGAACTCAGGACTTAATAAATAGGAAGTGGCTAGTGCTTTACACTGGATACAAAAAAGATATTTCCAGCCTGGGACAGGGAGAAAAAAGGAGGTTTCAAAAACACAGTTGACAGTTGTTACCTTTTTCTTTTTCAAAGAAAGATTTCTGTCCAGGAAAGATAACATGAGGGAAAAAAGTTCATGTATACATAATGTGGTGAGTGCCATTGACTATCCAGAAATGGATTGGTTGAATACATCAGACTTATTCATTTATTCTGAGTACACAATGATGTGATATCAAGAAAGTCAAATTTGTTGTTTATACCTGTACTTCTTTACTGGTTCCTGTTTTAATACCTTCATGATATTAATGGGAATCTCAAGAAAATTTTGAGTTTAGCAAAATGAAAATTGAAAAAATCAACATAGCTGGGCATATGTTTTCATTACTACATTAAAAAGTAAAATTACATGGTTCAGGTTCTATGGGGAGGAACACTACTTTCTATAAAATTTGACAAAATAATAATGATGATGATGAAAATTATAATAATAATCTTGCCTAAACTCAGATCGAACCTAGACATGGAGAAATTCAGTGGTGAGCAAAGAGAGGATATCTCACAATAATGTCATGAATTACTTGTTATTACCACATAGTTACAATTGTAAGTCAAGTAAAAGTGGCAGATCAAAGAATCTGGTGAATTAACCCCAGAACAATTTGGTTGGAATGAACTCACTCTGAAAGTAATAACACTTAAGTTAAACTAAACGAAGCCTAATCTAAAAAAGTAGTTAGCAGCAGCTGCTGGGTATGTATGCATCCTGGGAAGTTTGAAACTAAAAGACTGCTGATCAAAAAGATTAGACTGGAGAAATGAGGCTTTAATATTTTTGTAATTGACTATAGTGAAGCAACTTCTGTAAAGAGGAATTGAGTTTCTTCCAGTTATTCTCATTTTCCACTGTGGTCAAGAAAGAAGTAAAGAGGTGAAAGAACATTGATTTCTATTGATTTATTAGAGATAGAGTAAGATTCTGCACCCTCTTTTGTTGATTTTGTTCAACTTATTTGACTCATTTGATTTCTAATGATTTTCCTGGTAGGAACTGGCTTAGTTGGGTCTTACTGTTTGTTTTACTACATATTTCTTGCCTCTCCAGTCATTCTGAACAAGCAATTTGATATAGGATTATATGTTTGCATATCACATTTCCTTATTAGTCATATAGTGAAAGAAATTTCAGACCAAAAAAAATGTGAAAGAATATCCCTCAATCTGCATTCAAAGTCCATCAGTTCATTCTCTGAAGGGAGTTAACATTTTTCACCATGAAATACTCAGGAATCTTCTTTTTTTTCACTTTATTTTATTTTTCAATTAGCAAGCATATTCTTTCTCCTTTCCTCCTCCCCTAATTAAAAAAAAAATACTTTCATACCTCAAAGCCATTGCTACAAATATGCATAGTCAAACAAAACACATTCTTATGTTGTCCATGGTCAAAAATATATGCCTCATTCTATATATTTTTATTGTAAATTATTTATTTAGTCAATTTAGAACATCATTCCTTGGTTACAAGAATCATATTCTTTCTCTCCCTTCCCTCCCCTCACCCTTCCTGTAGCTGACGTGCACTTCCACTGGATTTTACATGTGTCCTTGATCAAAACCTATTTCCATGTTGTTGGATTTTGCATTAGGATGTTCATTTAGATACTACATCCCTAATCATATCCCCTCAACCCATGTAATCAAGCAATTATTTTCCTTCTGTATTGCTACTCCCACAGTTTTCCTCTGAATGTGAATAGTGTTCCTTCTTGTAGATCCCTCCAAGTTGTTGATAATCACTGCATTGCCACTAATGGAGAATTCAATTACACTTGATTGTACCACAGTGCACTGGTCTCTGTGTACCATGTTTTCCTGGTTCTGCTCCTTTCACTCTGCATCAGTTCCTAGAGGTCATTCCAGTTCCCCATGGAATTCCTCCACTTTATTATTCCTTTGAGTTTAATAGTATTCCATCGCCAACATATACCACAGTTTGTTCAGTCATTCCCCAATTGAAGGGCATCCCCTCCTTATGCAAATTTTTGCCACCACAAAGAGCGCAACTATGAATATTTTGTACAAGTCTTTTTCCTTATTATCTCTTTGGGGTACAAACACAGCAGTGCTATGGCTGAATCAAAGGGCAGACAGTATTTTAGTGCCCTTTGGGCATAGGTCCAAATTGCCCTCCATAATGGTTGGATCAATTCACAAATCCACCAGCAATACATTAATTACATGTAAATTAATACATTAATACAATACATTAATTAATGTAAATATACTCTATGGTCATGCTAAATACTCCAATGCTACTGAACCAAACATTAGCTTTACTTCTAAGCTACCTTCTCCTACCTGTGGGGCTTAGACTTTGAGCCATCCTAAATCCCACTGTCTTCTGAGCACTAGTGTGGCCAGACTTTTTGTTCTGAATTCAAGACATGCAGACAAGCTTTATGTGCATATGCACACACAGATACACAACATACATATGCCAGGATAGTTAATACTTGTGCATATCCAAATATACATACCATGACAAACACATGGAACACACTACCCAAAGAACCATGGTTTGGATAGGATGATCACAACTTTAATCTCAAGGTAACTAGGAAAAGGAAGGGAAAGTGGGAAGGAAAGGGAGGAAAGATGCTCAGCTGTGCTAGTCATTGTGATTCACAAAAAAAAAAAATTAGGAGGAAGACATCGACACCAGGAGGTGGAGGCCTTTGCAAAGCTGCCTGACTTCCCTGAAATAATGGGAAAACTGTGGTCTTATTTGGTTTTTCTGAAGGGAGATCTAAGGGATGAGCACCCAGTGGACCATTACCCCTTTGAAGATCCCCATGCATTTACCAGGGTAGCATTCTCTCCTCATTTTACAGATGAGGAAATAGGCACAATCTCCCTTACCCTTGATGCTGAAGTTGGTTCTATTGGAAGGAAATTTCTCTCTCCATTATGCCAGTTTGTTTGACATCATTGATCAGTAACCTGGAGGTCATTTACCACTGATGTAGGCATTTATAAACAGCCCCTCAGAGAAAGGTAGAGAACCAAATAACCAATGAGAAGGTAAACTGATACCCCCTTCCTCCCCCCTTTGTATCAGGCAAATTGAGAAACAATAGTTGGTGGAGAAAACTGCTTATCAGATACAGCAGGAATTAAGGGTCTTCTTCTGGCTGGGGCTTAGAACCTGAAGGAACCCTTGTCAGTGGTGATTTTCAACCCGTCATGGTGGTCAATTGAGTAGTAAGCTAAGCAACTCTCTACCTCTTTCCTGCCTTTCCCTCTCTTTACTATTACTGCTTTGATGTAATAAAGTTATTAATACTACTAGCAGCCTCATAATTTGAGTTTAACTATTACAGATCAAAGGAGAAAGGAAGAAAAGCAAGGAGCTAGAGCCCCTAAAAGAAAGAAGTTAGTGTTGGGGAGAGAGAATTGGTAGGGGGTCCCTTTCCATTAAAAAAAATATATTTTTGGGGGAGAAGCAGAAAACCTACCTTACTAGGTACAATAGGCAAAATAGCACAATGAAAAGAAATCTAGATATGTATTCAATTATTTTGTTCAACCTGGAAGAATCTGTCAGAATTTGCAATTATTAGACACATATCTTTAAAAAAATCCTCAAAACATATCAGATATTCAATTGTAAAAGTCATAGAGGAAATAAAGAGGAAGATAATTTAATTTGATATGCAAACAGGATTATAATAATTAATTCTTTGGATTGTGGATATTGGTTTTTTGTTGTTGTTTTTGAAATCATGAGCCCCTTGGAGTTATCTTGGATAGTTGTAGTTTAGTCATTTATAGTTGATTATCTGATAATATTTGTGTTCTCTGGTCCTGCTCTCCTGGTTCTGAACATATCACTTGGTATCAGTTCATAAAAGTCTTTCAAGGTTTTTCTGAACTCATCCATTTCATCATTTTTTTATGCCCCAGTAGTTTCTCATTACAACCACATACCACAGCTTTTTCAACCATTCCCCAAATGATGGAGATGCTCTCAGTTTCCAAATCATCTTTGCTAGATTAAAAAGAATTTCTAATTTTTTTTATTTTTATGATTAGTGCCTCTCTCCCTATCTCTGATATTTTTAGAATGAATGGTGGTATTGCTGGGTTAGAGGGAAAGCAATGTTTATGACCCTTTAGCTCCATATTGCTCTCTAGAAAGTGTGGAAAGTAGCTATCTTGAGAGCAGAATGAAGGTACAATATTTGAA
The DNA here is from genome assembly GCF_027887165.1 of Monodelphis domestica. Taxonomy (NCBI): domain Eukaryota; kingdom Metazoa; phylum Chordata; class Mammalia; order Didelphimorphia; family Didelphidae; genus Monodelphis; species Monodelphis domestica. Next base: position 153,497,414 of record NC_077234.1, on the reverse strand, counting down.
ATACCAAGTGGTGTACCAGAAGGGCTTTGGGCTACACAATCTACACATGTAGGGTTTCTAAAGTCAGCAACACCAGTAAAAGTAGAAGTTAAAGAATGGACACCACCAAAGATACCACAATACAAATTAAATAAAGAAGCCATAGATGGAATCAACCCAATTATCCAAATCTTGTTAGAACATCATATTTTAATCCCAACAATTTCAGAATATGATACATCAATCATACCTATAAAGAAAATAAAACATGACTCTGAAGGAAAAATTCAATGGAGACTGGTCCAATATTTAAGAGCAGTAAATAACTTTGTAAAAAAAAAAAGCCCCATGCATTCATCCAAGCCCATCTAAAATAATTTCAGAAATTCCAAGTAAATGCAGATTTTATACCATCATAGATCTCTGTAGTGCTTATGTTTAGCATTCTAATTGCAAAGGAAAGCCAAACATTCATTGCTTTCACTTGGAATGTGACTCAATTAACCTGGGGAATATTACCAATAGGTTTCTGCTAGTCTGACAGCATTTTGCCAAATCATGCAACAAGATTTAAAGAACATCCAATTCAAAGAAAGCAAAATCATGCACTATGTGTATGACATTCTTCTTGCATCCCCATCTGCTAAAGTTTGTTACCAGGACAGTAAAAGCTCCTCCTAGAACTATATAAGAAAGACCACAAAGTTTCCAAATCAAAGCTACAGTTGGTCATGCCTAAAGTTAAATACTTAGGATTTATCTTGGGAAAGGGGATGAGAAAGAGTTCTAAGAAAATAGTAGAAGACATACAAAAGCTTAGTGTGCCAAAGACTAAGAAACAACTGGGAGCCTTTTAAGGAGTTACAGATTTCTGTAGACAATGGATACCAGTCTATCACCAAACAACAAAATGCCTGAGAGACGCCCAAAAACACAGTCACTGAACCTTTGAAACTAACAAAAGATCATCTCCAAGCCTTGGAACAGCTGAAAGAAGCAATCAGAAGATCTCCAGCCTTAGATATTCTAGACTACAAAAAACAATTCCTTCTCCTTGTTCATAAAGCAAGAGGCATAGTTTAGGATCTAACTTTAAGACAGTGGCATATTTCAGTGCACAGATGGATATAATCGAGAAATGAATGATTCCCTGTTTGAGAGCAATAGCAGCCATAGCAACCATGATTCAGTACTAGAATCACAACTTAATGTGTACTCTTCAGACCAACTAGATTCCAGAATAAAAAAAAATGTCATTTACAAAATTGCACAGAGCAAAGACTTTCTCAATATGAAACTGTGTTCCTAAGCAATGAAAACATCACTTTAAAATATTGCCAACCATTAAATCCAGCTACCTTGATTCCATATCTGCTGTTTGAAGGGGAACTCATACATAATTGCCAGGAAACAATATCATTAGTAGAAAAAAACAAGAAATGATTTAAAAGACACTCCCCTGGAACAACCTGATATGAAAATGAAAACAGATGGTTTGAACATGATAGTTAATGGGGAGAGGTACACCTGATCAGCAGTCATAACACAAACAGAGACATTATGGTATGCATCCTTACCAAGGAATGTGAGTGATCAAGGGGAAGAGCTTTTTGCTTTATTAAAAGCTTGTCAAATTGGGAAAGATAAAATAGGTCAATATTTGCATAGATTCCCAGGACACATTCTCATTAATTCATGCCACAGCAAAAATTTTGAAACATAGAGGATTTTTGACTAGTGCAGGCAAAGAGATCACAAATGCCAAAGGCATAATGCAACTTCTTGAGGCCACACAACTGCCCAAGGAAATGGCAAGAATCCACTGCAGATCACACATGGGTAATAAAGATCATGTGTCCTTAGGAAACCATAGAGTTGATATTACAGCAAAATTTGGAGCTAGAGAAGGACCTTTACATGTATTAAATTTCTCACTAGTTGAACAGGACAATCTAACTAATACCTACAATGAACGGGACATTCAATCATGGATAAATAACTTAGGGGCAAACAAATAAGGGGCATATGGTTTTTACAACTAGGCAAGCCCATCCTGCCTAGAACATCATTCTGTCCCATGTGAAACATAATACATGAACAAGGACACTATGGAACCCAAGCCATGATCAATTCAGTGAGACAATTTTGGACTGCACCTGGAATATCCTCTTATGCCATAAATCTGTCAAAAATGTAAAATTTGTAGGCTATTCAATCAGGAGTTCATAACACCAAAGGATTAGGAGGTCATCCTTTAGCATACACTCTGTTTTAATGCATACAGATATATTTTATCAACATGACAAAAGACAAAGGGTTTAAGTGTTGCCTTGTCATCATAGACAGACTGACTAGATGGCCAGAAGTTTCTCCTGACAAAAAGAACAACACAGTGTTTGTGGTCAAAATCCTATTAAAAGAAATCATACTTAGATTTGGGATTCTGTGAATCTTAAAATTTCTCAGACTCTACCTTGGAACATTATCTTAAGGTTATGGTTAAGGTTATTCCCCATTTAAACAATGGAGGTACTTGATCAGGAATGTATTGGGAACTTTAAAATTACTCCACCCATACTTAGGCATACTTTAGGGGAAGATAAAGTTGTAAACTCCTTGCTGAACAATGAAAGTACTTAACCCATACTTATAGTGAGGCAAAAGCCCTTAAGCTAGGTCTATTTTTAGATCTAATACAAAAGGGTGCTAAGTACCTATGAAGGTCAAATTAATCACTAAAAGGTCAGGCAACTTGCAAGGGGCAAGCTTAACAAAAAGGTATGAAGTACTCAGAAAATATAATCTACGCAGAGAAGGTGAGAACTAAAAACTAAGAATGGGCTGTCATAGGAAAAGCATCTACTGTGATTGGTAGATGTGAAAATTAAGGGGAGGTGACATAAGAGAAATTTCTCTTTAAAAGGAGCTGTCTGAACCAATTCAAGGTAGTTGGATTTTAATTCAGCTTTGGGAGCTCAATTGGAGGTCAGGAGTCAGAGGAGGCTGCTGGGTCTCTGAACACTAGAGTTTTGCTTGGAAAGGTCTTGTGGTGAGTGATTAAAGACTGACTTAGTTTATCTCTTAACGAGAAAAGGCCTAGGCCCTAGCCTTTTCCTACTATTTCCTCTTACTCTGTCTCTTTCCCTTTCCTTAATTCCTTAATTCTTATTAATTAAAATTTCCATAAAACCCAGCTGATTTGGGTATTTCATATTTGGGAATTTTGCCCATGGTGACCACTTATTTTTGATTTAAACCAAGATGATAAAAATTATCTTTACAGTTTTGGCAATTTAAAGTCTTGGAACCCACATTTTAGCGGTCACAATTCCCACAAAATTGGACTCAGACTATGGGAGTCACTTTACTCAATAAATATTAAATTAAATTTATAAAAATCTAGGAATATAAACAACATATCACACATCATATCATCCCCAAAGTTCAGGGCAAGAGGAGAGATTAAATAAAGACATCAAAACGTTTATAGGTGAATTTTGTGCAGAAACACACCTAAAATGGACAGACATTCTACCATCAGTTCTGTCCCATGTTAGAACAAAACCCAGTGGAGATCTGCATATCTCTCTATTGAGATACTATAAGGACACACAATTTAGCAAGGAAGGACTTGTAAACCAGCTTACATTGCAATGATTGGAGGATACTATCAATTAATAAAATATATACAATCTTTACAAACAAGAATAGTATAATAGAACAAAATGACCTTGATACAACAAGCAGTAACCCTGGATTATAATTTGCACAAAATCAAACCAGGAGACAAAGTATACATAAAAAATTCCAATAGAAAATTGACTATGGACATAAAATGGAATGGACCACATGAAGTATTGCTTACTACCCCAACAGTTATAAAAAATTGCAGGGAAAGACTCATGGTTCCACTGTTCCCACATAAAACCAGAAAAATCCAACACCCTATAACAGACATAGAAGAAGATAATTAGACAAAAGATAGTGCTAAGAAATGAAAACAAAACTGAAAAAAAGATTAACATCAAAGTACACAACAAAGAAAGAATAGTGCCACCTAATGTTAGAAACAAGATCCCAATAGTCAAGCATGCCACAGCCACAAGAAGAAGATAGGTTTCCAGTGTAGAGTAAAAGATTTTAAAGCATCCCAGAGGAAAAGCATCTAGAGAAGTTGCTAGAGAGAAAAAAACAAAGAAAAAAATGCTGAAATGGACAGCTAAGATTTTGAACTTTGTAAATATGTTTATACAAGAAGAGAACAGACAGAAAACAGAACTCATATGTAAAACTGAGTGTGGTAAAAGCATAAGACAAAATTATTTTCACATCTTAGAGAAATAGCATGAAATACTACATACCTTGGAAAAAAGAAGAGAGCCAACAGTCAACATGAGGAGTAGAAATTTTAAGAAACTTGATAAGTATCCACTCAACATAACACTATTAGACACAAAACACAGAATCACAAACTGACATATTGGGAGAACTTTTGTAAATAGGCAAGTTTCTGAAATTGCATTCATGCAAAATATAAATATGTATATAGTTAGTTACATAAGGTCTTAGGCAAATAGAATGATCAATAGATATTTCTATTTGACTGACATAAGGATGTGGGAACAAATTATATTATTTATTATATTGCATGTAAATAATCTCTGTAAATAATGTATATACTATAATTAGGTTAATAACATAGTGATAGGGTCTGTAAATATGTAACATACCATGTATATACATTGTACATAAGATTTGATTATAGATTAGACTAGGGACTTAGAGAATATTATAATATCTAGGAAATAGTTTAGGAATTAAGTGTAGACATAGGGTAGATAGTTATACTTAGAAATTGTAAGAGGGAAAAGGGAGTTAATTTTTAAAGGGTTGGACTTGATTATTTAAGAGTTTAGTTGCCAGGAATTTAATTAATTCCAAAGAGATTTTATTTACAATTTATTTACAAAATGTAGAATGAATGAAGCAAGAAATCAGAGAGAGGATAAGGTAAGATATCTAACATAAGCACTAAGTAATTAACTCCTGGTTCCTCCAGGCAGGGAGAATTAGTTTCAGCTGGCCTCATCAAAGCCAATGACCTAAAAGTCTCTTCAGAAAATCCAGCAGATAAGAGTCAGCTTTTTACTCACCACCTGTTAGTCCAGTCAGCAGATCCTTCTGCTCCTCTTCACCAGCCTCAACTTGAAAACATGAAGAATTGAACTCCAGCAGAAGTAAAGTTCAAGTTGAAATCTGCGCCGAGAAAACTCCTTTTGTGTAGCACTCTCTATTTAAAGACATTTTCTCTTGTGTCACTTCCCCTAATTCCATATCTACCAATCACAGCTGATGCTCTGCCCTAGGACGGCCCAGAAGGCAGTTAGTTGATTCTGATTGTTACCTACTATCTCACACATGGGTCAAAGACCTCCTGCTTCATAATTAAGTGGGATATTTGCACTTTTGGTGATTAGATTTAAATGGGTAGATCATCATACTTAACTTTTAGGTAGGGTGTTTACATTTATGGGGATTAAAATCTAAAAATAGACACGAGTTATAATTTAAATCTTCATATTCAGAGAAGAGCTAAGTAGCTTCATTGTTACAATCAAGGAAGAGCCATATCCAATTTTCACAGAATAGCCTTAAGCTGCATTTGTAGATAGTAAACTTTTAATTGTTTATTGTAAAGCTGATGTTGAAATTGTGTTTAATGGAAAAATATATACATAAAATAGTTTGCAAATAACTATAGGTAAATAAAATAGGAAAATGCTTGTATTAGTTTAACTTAGCAAGAGTAAGTAGTATTAGCATTAAGATTCAAATTTCTTTGTAATGGTTTTTTTCAAACATTTATTGTACTAAATTTATTGTAAAATCCCCAAAACTACTCTTATTCAAAACTTTCCTGCAAATAATTCCTTAGAGTAGATAAGGTTAGCATAGAGTAGTGATAGAGTAATTGAGGGAAGTTTATTATTTTGGGGGGAGTAGTTGGAAAGTAGATTTAGTAGCTTAGTAAGTATAATAAATATAAATGACCTTGGGAAGGTCATAGCAAAAAAAAAGGGATGATTGTGGAAAGGAAATGTGAATCAACCTTTGGCCTTTCTGCCACTGAGGTAGAGTAGACAGCAATTGGAATGTTGGTATGAGAATGTTGTATGAATCTTGAAATTTCTCAGACTTGTGAATGTTAAAAGATTCTCAGACTCTACCTTAGAACATTTGGTTAAGACCATTCCCCATTTTAAACAATGAAGCTACTTATATCTAAAATGTGAGATCTCTACTTAGATCAGAAATGGGAAGACCTCTACTCCACCCGTACTTAAGACTGCTTTAGGGAAGAAAACTTGAAGAACAATGAAAAGTACTTAAACCCATACTTAAGCCATGCCTATTTTTAGAATTATTACAAAGGGGTGCTAAGTACCTATAAAGGTCAGGCAACTTGTGAACTTAAAAGGAGCAAAGAGGAAAAAAAAAACTTACACAGAGATTCTAACCTACTCAGGTATGGATTACTAAAAGGATTAATCTACTCAGGTGTGAATTCAGAATGGGCTGTCCTTTGGAAAACGTCTACTGTGATTGGTAGATGAAAGAACTTAGGGGAGGTAACATAGGAGAAAACCCGCTATATAAGAAAAAGGACAGACTGTTGGAAGGAGGTCTGGAGATATACAGGCTCTTGAGAGACACTCTCTAAGGAGGTCTTTGAAGGGAGGCTGACTCTGGCTGGAACTCCCTCTGGGGAGACTCTGTCCCCCTGCATCCTTGCTTGAACAGATCTTATGGTGAGTGATGAGGACTGACTGATCTTTTCTTTTAGGGCTTAGGCCTGGGTTGGCCAGGGCTGCCTGGGCTGGCCTATTCTTTTCTCATTTATTTCCTTTTTCTCTCTCTCTCTCTCTTTCTTAGATTCCTCATTGTATTATTAAATAAATTCTCTATAAAACCCAGTTGACTTGGGTATATTTTCATAATTGGGAATATTTCCCTGGCGACCACCTTATATTTGATTTAAAACAAGACACTGTAGTGAAAACGTATTTTCCGCGGTCACAAATTTACTCACCCACTCTTATATCTACAACAATTTATATCTTCCACTATTTTAACTCACTACAGTTTACAATCTCAACCATTTTAAGTCTTACAGTTTATGGCATCCATTCTTTTAAATGCCACAGTTGATAGCAAATGCAGTTGGAGGGAGGAGGGGAGACTTGGAGAGTGACAGTTACTCTTGAAATTACTCTTTCCTGGCCCTTGGACTGGAAGGTTTGCTCTCTCCCTATCTCTGGATAGAAGTACTTCTATTCCTGGATTTTTCCCTCACTGTTTGCTCTACCTGGATTCCTATGATTGTGCTATTGAATAAAAGGATTTAAGGAGAGTTGTTTGAACTGTAAGACCAATCTTTAGGGCTCTAGCTTGAAGAGACAGACCCAACCAGCTCTGAAAGTCAGAATCTTTTCTTCCTCTTGCTGTCTACTGCTAAGATTTTGAACTTAAGAAAGCTAGCACAGATATAGCATAGACAGGAATAAAAGAAATCCTTCACCATCCTGTGAGGCTTGGCCTCAGCTCAAAAGCAGATACCCAATCTGTAGCAAAGTATATGGAAATCCCTATTCCCTCTACCCTGATACCTTCATGATCTAAACTAGCTATTAAATTTATCTTTGGTAATTAAATGCAGTGCGATTATCTTTGTAATGGTGAGGGGACCCTGAAGGGAGTAAGATTTTTTTTTTAGGAGAGATGGTTTTCTGTAACCTCAAGTACCCAAATCTTGAGGTGCCTTTCCATATTTTCCCCCTTTCACCTCTGGTATATTATCTGTCCTCAGAGTATTTTCTTACAAAACATCACAGTTCCAAAAACAGTGCATTAATGCCCCAATTTTCCCATATCCATCCCAACATTTATCATTTTCCTTTTTGGTCATATTAGCTACTCTAATAGGTGCGTGAGAAAAAAAATACTCTAACCCCTTATATGAAGATTAGATTTTAATGCTATCAATCGTCTTAAGGTAATCATAATTGTAATTCTAAAATAGTTAGCATAGTCATGAATTTAGCAGGCTTTTGTGAATATTCCTTAAGGTTTTGGATTAAGGAAATAACTACTTTTGCAAGGCCTTAGCACCAGCCCCATCCTTCAATGTTGCTATATCTGGCACCCTAACTTGTGATCCATTATGCATCAGGATGCCAGTCCTTTAGTTTAGAACCTGGTACAACTCATCTCCACCCACTTGGCCCAGGCATCACTCTTTCCCCCCTTTCCATCAAGTGATTCTCAAGTCATGGTCAAAAGATTTCTTTCACCAAATAATGGGTGCTTCCTAATTGACCTAAACTATGACAAATAAGGAGTGCTTCCTAGCTGACCTAATCAATAAATATTGCTTCTGGGTATCTCTATTTGTTGAGAGGTATGACTATTTTGTACTATCTTTGTACTGGTATAAAAGGTGTCTAATTCTTTGGAGTATAAAGGGAGGTCTCTCTCAATGCTCAGGGTCATATCCAGCAGTTCAGCATTGTTGTGGGATCAGCCATCCCATAATAAACCTCTTTCTTAATGGCTTGGATATTTTGCTCATCATTTGTGTATCTAAGGTTAAAAAAATTATGCAACAGGTATGAGGTGTCATTTCACAGTTGTTTCAATTTACTTTTCCTTAATAGTGAATTGGAATACTTTCTCATGTGACTATTGTCTGAATTTCTTCATCTGAGAAATACCTGTTCATATTTTCTGACCATTTATGAATTGGATATTCTGTATTCTTATACATTTACCTAAACTCCTTATATATTTGAGAAAGCAGGCCTTTTTCAGTGGTCTCTTCCCCCAATTTTTTGTTTCCCTTCTTTTTTTTATCATTTTATTTTGTGATTTTTTTTAAACATTATTTTATTTGGTCATTTCCAAACATTATTCATTGGAAACAAAGATCATTTTCTTTTCCTCACCCCCCCCCCCACCTCTCCCATAGCCCACGCCTGATTCCACTGGGTATCACATGTGTTCCTGTTTCTAACCCATTTCCCTGTTGTTGGTATTTGCATTAGAGTGTTCATTTAGAGTCTCTCCTCAGTCATATCCCCTCCACCCCTGTAGTCAAGCAGTTGCTTTTCATCAGTATTTTTACTTCCACAGTTTATCCTCTGCTTGTGGATGGTGTTTTTTAGATCCCTGCAGATTGTTCAGGGACATTGCATTGACACTAATGGAGAAGTCCTTTACCTTGGATTATACCACAGTGTATCAGTCTCTGTGTATAATGATTTCCTGTTTCTGCTCCTTTCACTCTGCATCACTTCCTGGAGGTTGTTCTAGATTCCATGGAATTCCTCCACTTTATTATTCCTTTTAGCACAATAGTATTCCATCACCAACATATACCACAATTTGTTCAGCCATTCTCCAATTGAAGGGCATCCCCTCCTTTTCCAATTTTTGGCCACCACAAAGAGTGCAGCTATGAATAGTCTTGTATAAATCTTTTTCCTTATTAGCTCTTTGGGGTGTTATTTCCCTTCTAATCTTGGTTGCATTGCTTTTTTTTTTTGTACACAAACTGTTTTACTTAATATAATCACAATTTTCCATTTCAATTTTTGTAGTATATTTTATGTTATGTTTTGTGATACATTCTTCCCTTACCCATAAGTCTGACAGGTAAACTTTTCTGTGTAACCCTAATTTATTTATGTTATTACCCTTTATTTATAAAGTGAGGATTCATTTTAAATTTATCTTGGTGGATGAATTGAGATGTTGATCTGTGACTATTTTCTGCCATATTATTTTTCAGTTTTCCCAGCAATTTTTGTCATATAGTGTGTTCCCCCCCAATAATTTGTATCTTTGGATTTATCATTAGGTTATAATTATCAGTAATGACAGTGTTGATTTCCTAATGTAATACATTGATTCACTACTCTATTTCATGGCTGGTAATAGAATGTTTTGATGAATAACATTTTAAGATAGAGTTTGAGATCTTGTATGGCTAGAACTACTTCCTACAATTTTTTTATTAATTCCCTTGAACTTTTTTTCTTCCAGACAAATTTTGTTATTATTTTTTCTAATTCATTGACATATTTTTGAATATTTTGATTAGTATGGCACTGAATAGTTAAATTAGTTTATATAGGATAGTCATGCTAATATAATTAATTTAATTAAGGTTTTGACTAAAATATATGAGAATTTTAAGATAATACTGTGGTCATCAATTTAAAAATTAATACAGAAATGACTTTCAGTAGCTTTATTATAAAGAATGTGGAGATAGTGAAAGTAAAGAAATGTGAAAGAATATAGAGTAAGAAATCTAGCTTATCACCCTAAATGTTGCTTTGTCCTTGGATCAACCCACACAGGGCTCATTAACCCCTCAGCCAGAGGACTTCATATTTAATTAGCAAGAGTTCAACCCCTGTGGCCTCCTCCAAGAAGGGGAGGCCTCTCCAGAAATAAACTCTCCAGAAGCTCGCAAAGGAAGGTCAGCTTTTTACTCACCAGGAGAATATCCAAAAGGGAGAAGATACAGGAAAGTACTTAGCAGAAGCAATCCAAGATCCAGAGTCCTAAGTCCAACCTCTTCTACATCCACGATTCAGGACAAAGACCTCTTTGACAGGAAGTTCATCACCTTTTATAGTCCTTTTTGTACCTCACTTCCTGTCCCTTCCTCCACTTTATGGGGACCAATTGCAGTCTTTAAATTTTCTTAGCACTGCCCAGGGGGTTGTCAGTAGCTTCTGGAATTGTCACTCACTTTATTAAGTGGCTTGTGGACCTCCCCTACTTAGTGTTAAGTATCTATATTTTTGGTTGATTAAATGTAAAAGTAGGCAAGGAGAGAATCAATATCATCTTCACATTTAGTATATTTTCTTTATCCATTAGAAATTAATATTTTTAGGTCTTCCTTTATTTGTATGAAAAAATTATAATTATCTTCATATAATTCCACAGTTTGTTTTGACACGTAGGTTCTTTACATTGTCTACAATTATTTTAGTGAAATTTTCATTTTCTTTTTTTTTTCTTTTTTATCTTTTTTGTTGAACTTTGTAATAAATAGAAATGCTAATAATTTATTTTGGATCTTACAAATTTACTAAAGTAATTAATTTTTAATATTAATTTTCTGGTTAAATTTCTGGGGTTCTCTATGTATATTATCATATCATCTACAAAGAGGAATACTTTTCTTTCCTCATTGTCTATTCAAATTCTCCCAATTTCTTTTTCTCTCTCATCACAAATGTTAGTATTTCTAGTACAATATAACATAGCAGTGGGGATAATGTATATCCTTGCTTTGCCCATGATCTTACTGAGAAGGATTCTAGGTTATCACCAGTACAGATAATGTTTGCTAATGATTTCAGAAGGATATCTTTTATTACCTTAAAAGGAAAATGTTATTCCAAAGTACTATAATATTTTATAAGGAATAAATTGTATTTTGTCAGACTTTTTTTCATCTTTTGATATAATCCTATATTTTCTGTTGGTCTTATTATTGATATTGTGAATTAAGGCAATCCTTGTCCTAATATTGAACCAGCCATGCATTCCTGGTATAAAATTCACCTTGTAAAGTATGATCTTTGTGATATAATGGTATAATCTCTTTTTTTCACTTTAAACATTATTTTATTTGGTCATTTCCAAACATTATTCATTGGAAACAAAGATCTTTTCTTTTCCTCCCCTCCCCACCTTCCACCACCTCTCCCATAGCCCACACCCGATTCCACTGGGTATCACATGTGTTCTTGGATCGAACCCATTTCCATGTTGTTGGTATTTGCATTAGAGTGTTCATTTAGAGTCTCTCCTCAGTCATATCCCCTCCCCCCTGTAGTCAAGCAGTTGCTCTTCCTCCGTGTTTTTACTCCCATAGTTTATCCTCTGCTTGTAGATAGTGTTTTTTACATCCCTGCAAATTATTCAAGGACATTGCATTGATACTAATGGAGAAGTCCTTTACCTTGGATTATACCACAGTGTATCAGTCTCTGTGTATAATGTTTTCCTGGTTCTGCTCCTTTCGCTCTGCATCACTCCTTGGAGGTTGTTCCAGTCTCCAGGGAATTCCTCCACTTTATTATTCCTTTTTGCACAATAGTATTCCATCACCAACATATACCACAATTTGTTCAGTTATTCCCCAATTGAAGGGCATCTCCTCATTTTCCAATTTTTGGCCACCACAAAGAGTGCAGCTATGAATATTCTTGTACATATCTTTTTCCTTATTATTTCTTTGGGGTACAAACCTAGCAGTGCTATAGCTGGATCAAAGGGCAGACAGTCTTTTATCACCATTTGGGCATAGTTCCAAATCCAGAATGGTTGGATCAATTCACAACTCCAACAGCAATAAATTAATTTCCCTATTTTACCACATCCCCTCCAGCATTCATTACTTCCCTTTGCTGTCATGTTAGCCAATCTGCTAAGTGTGAGGTGATACCTCAGGGTTGTTTTGATTTGCATCTCTCTGATTATAAGAGATGTAGAACACTTTTTCATGTGCTTATTAATAGTTTTGATTTCTTTGGCTGAAAACTGCCTGTTCATGTCCCTTGCCCATTTATCAATTGGAGAATGGCTTGATTTTTTTGTATAATTGATGAAGCTCTTTGTAAATTTGAGTAAGTAAACCTTTGTCAGAGGTTTTTATGAAGATTGTTTCCCAATTTGTTGCTTCCTTCTGATTTTAGTTACATTGGTTTTGTTTGTACAAAAACTTTTTAATTTGATGTATTCCAGATTATTTATTTTGCATTTTGTGACTCTTTCTAAGTCTTGCTTGATTTTAAAGGCTTTCCCTTTCCAAAGGTCTGACATGTATACTATTCTGTGTTCACCTAATTTTCTTATAGTTTCCTTCTTTATGTTCAAGTCATTCACCCATTTTGAATTTATCTTGGTGTAGGGTGTGAGGTGTTGATCTAAACCTAATCTTTCCCACACTATCCTCCAATTTTCCCAGCAGTTTTTATGAAATAGTGGATTTTTTTCCCAAAAGCTGGGATCTTTGGGTTTGTCATATACTGTCTTGCTGGGGTCACTTACCCCAAGTCTATTCCACTGATCCTCCATTCTGTCTCTTAGCCAGTACCAAATTGTTTTGAGGACCTCTGCTTTATAATATAGTCTGAGATCTGGGACTGCAAGGCCCCCTTCCTTTGTATTTTTTTTTCATTATTTCCCTGGAAATCCTTGATCCTTTGTTCTTCCAAATGAACTTTGTTATGTTTTTTTTTAGACCAGTAAAAATTTTTTGGAAGTTCCATGGGTATGGCACTAAATAGATAGATGAGTTTTGGTAGGATGGTCATTTTAATTATATTGGCTTGTCCTACCCATGAGCAGTTAATGTTTTTCCAATTGTTCAAGTCTAGTTTTAGTTGTGTGGAGAGTGTTTTGTAGCTGTTTTCATAAATTTCCTGTGTTTGTCTCAGGAGATAGATTCCTAGGTATTTTATTTTGTCTAAGGTAATTTTGAATGGGATTTCTCTTTCTAGTTCTTTCTGCTGAGCTGTGTTGAAAATATATAGAAATGCTGATGACTTATGTGGGTTTATTTTGTATCCTGCAACTTTGTTAAAGTTGTTGATTATTTCCATTAGGTTTTTGGTTGAATCTCTAGGATTCCTTAAGTAGACCATCATGTCATCTGCAAAGAGTGATGACTTGGTCCCCTCCTTGCCTATTTTAATGCCTTCAATTTCTTTTTCTTCTCTAATTGATACTGCTAGTGTTTCTAGTACAATGTGTCAAATAATAGAAGTGATAATGGGCATCCATGTTTCACTCCTGATCTTAATGGGAATGCATTTAGTTTATCCCCATTGCAGATGATATTAGTTGATGGTTTTAGATATATACTGTTTATTATTTTTAGGAATGACCCTTCTATTCCTATGCTTTCTAGTGTTTTTAATAGGAATGGGTATTGTATTTTATCAAAGGCTTTTTCTGCATCTATTGAAATAATCATGTGGTTTTTTTTTGGTTTGCTTGTTAATGTAGTCAATTATTTGGATGGTTTTCCTAATATTGAACCAGCCCTGCATCCCTAGTATAAATCCTACTTGTTCATGGTAAATGACTCTTCTGATCACTTGCTGGATACTTTTTACTAGTATCCTATTTAAGATTTTTGCATCTATATTCATTAGGGTGATTGGTCTATAATTTTCTTTCTCTGTTTTTGTCCTGCCTTGCTTTGGAATTAGTACCATGTTTGTGTCATAAAAGGAATTTGGTAGAACTCTCTGCTTATTATGTCAGATAGTTTGTATAGTATTGGGGTTAGTTGTTCTTTGAATGTTTGATAGAATTCACTGGTGAATCCATCAGGCCCTGGGGATATTTTCTTAGGAAGTTCTTTGATGGCCTGTTGGATTTCTTTTTCTGATATGGGATTATTTAAGAAATCTAATTTCTTCTGTTAGTCTAGGCAATTTATATTTTTGTAAATATTCATCCATATCACCTAGATTGGTATATTTATTGCCATATATTTGGGCAAAGTAGTTTTTAATGATTGCCTTAATTTCCTCTTCATCGGAGGTGAGATCCCCCTTTTCATCCTTGATGCTATTAATTTGCCTTTCTTCTTTCCTTTTTTTAATTAGATTGACCAGTACTTTGTCTATTTTGTCTATTTTTTCAAAGTACCAACTTCTAGTCTTATTTATTAGCTTAATAGTTCTATCACGTTCAATTTTATTAATTTCTCCCTTAATTTTTAGAATCTCTATTTTGGTTTTCTTCTGGGGGTTTTTAATTTGTTCATTCTCAAGTTTTTTGATTTGCATTTCCAATTCATTGATCTCTGCCCTCCCTAATTTGTTAATATATGCACTCATGGATATGAATTTTCCTCTAAGTACTGCTTTGGCTGCATCCCATAAGGTTTGATATAATGGTGTAATCTTGCTAGCATTTCATTTACATTTTTTTGCCTCAATATTACTTAGTGAGATTGATCTATAGTTTTCTATAGATTCTATAAATTCTATAGATTTCTGTGTCTGTTTTAGCTTTTTCCCATTTAGACATCAGTATTAATCTTGTGTGATAAAAAGAATTTGAAAAAAATTCATTCTTCCTTCATGTTTACAAATAGTTTTATTAGAATTAGAATTATTTTTTTAAATGTTTGGCAGCATTCACTTGTTTATCCATATGTCACAGAGCCATTTTCTTAGAAAATTCTTAGATATTTGTTCAAATTCATTTTTCTGTGATAATTTTATTTCAATATTCTATTTCCTGTTTTGTTAATCTGGGTAATTTATATTCATATATGTATACATTCATATATAAATATTCATCTATTTCATTTTAATTGCCAAATTTATTGACATTGTAGGCAAAATAATTACTGAAAAGTCCTATAATTTCTTCTTCATTGGTTCTGATTTAATCTTTTCCATTTTTGAAACTAATAATTTCGTTTTCTCCTTTTAAAAATCAAATCAAACAATATTTTATCCATTTTTTGTTTTTTTTCTGATATAACCAACTCCTTTTTATAAGTTCAATGTTTTTCTGATTTTTAATTTCATTAATTTTTAATGGTTTTTAAGATTTCTAATTTAGCATTTAGTTGTGAATTTTAATTTTTACTTATTCATTTTTAGTTATATGTCCAAGTCATTGATCTGTTCTTTCTCTATGTCCCTGATGTAAGCATTTAGAGATATTAATTTCCCTTTAAGTACAGCTTACTTATTGTTTCTATGATTTATTCTTTTCCCCATTAATTCTTTAGGATAAGATCATTTAGTTTCCAATTAATGTTTAGCCTTTCTAGTGTCCTTTGGTGAATGTATTTTTTTCTATCATTTTCTGAAAAGGAGACATTTAATATTTCTACTTTTTTCTCTTTTGTTTGAGGTTTTTGTGCCCTATTATATTGTTAATTTTTTCAGAAGATACTATGTACCTTTTGTGAATCAAGTATCTTAATTATCACCTTCCTAGGTATGATGAACACTCAATTCAAAAATATTGTAGCTTTTATGTTTTCACTTTTTCACCTTTTTATGTTTCTCTTGAGTGATGAATTTGCTCATGAATTTTATTTTCAGCTGTTTTTCCTTTTCTTTTGCTTTCTTTCTTTTTGTCTAGAATACCCAGGAGGCCTCGATTTCATTATATATCAAACTTATATTCCTCCCCTCCAACCACATGTTGTTCTCAGTTTCTAGGAGTATGCTACTCTTGGTTGTTGACCTTTCAGATTATCATATTCCATGTCTTCTGGTCAAAGAATATAGAAGCTTCAAGGTTTTGTGTAATCCTGACTATGGCTCCATGATATTTGAATTATTTACTCCTACCTACTTGAATTACTTCTTTATTTGGTTTGGTAGTTTTTGAATTTTGCTATTGTAGTATGGCTACTTTAAGGTCCCTTTCTTCAGGTGACTAGAGTATTAATTCAATTTCTATTTTCCCCTCTTCCTCAAGGATGTCAAAACAGTATTCCTTGATGATTTCTTAAAACATGGTGTACAGGCTCTTTTTTTATCATAGCTTTCAGGTATTTTGATAATTCTTAGATCATGTGTCTTAGATCTTTTTATTTTTCTATATTAGTTGTTTTTCCTATGAAATATTTCAGATTTTTTTCTTTTTTTCATTATTTTATATTATTCCATGATGCCTTATCAATAATTAGTTTACAATTGTGCCTTTCTAATTTTTAGGAAGATATTTTGTTCCTTTTCATTTTGATTCATCTTAATCTTTTAGAAACTGTTTTCATCTGCATTTTTTATTGTTGTTGCTTTTTTTTTTTGGTCTCGCTTTCCATTTGGCCCTTTCTAGATTCCAAATTGTTAAATCTTTCTGCTATTTCTTTTTTTAAACTTCTTTTTAAATTCTTTGCCATTGTTATTTTCTCATAAGTTTATATTTTAATCTCTCCTGTCACCAAAATAACTTTCTAAGGTTAGATTTTTTTCTTTATATTTTGCTTATTTTTCTAATTATTATTTTTCCTGTCTTGTTAACTTGTCTATCTATTGATGTTCTACTCTGCTCCTGGGGTGGAGGGAACATTGTTCCAAAACTGCAGTATAGTATTCTGTGGTGCTCCAGATAGGCCTGGATGTCTTCGAATCTCTCAGCATGTGCTTTGATGTTGTGGCCTGGTTGGGTTCTTGAGGAGAGTCTTAGGAATTTTACCCAGCTATATCCAGCTCTCCCAGATTTTGGTTTGGCAGCTTTCCACTGTCTTTCTTCCCAGTTTTTAGGTTTGTTGCCTCAGGCTATATCAAAGCAAGTAGAGCTGGAATTGGGTTGCTTCTGGCTCTACACTTTCATTACCTCAGCCAATTGGATATTGCTAGAATTTGGCTGCTTGTCCATTCACCTGTCTTGTTGCCTCAGGCTGATTGGAAGCTCCTAAGATTGTTCTGCAGTCTACCTTTTGGCTACCTTAGGCCACAGGGAACTGGGAAGGACTGGTTCTGATATGCACACCACCCTTTCTGCTGTTTACATTGTCTTAGGAAGCTCATAGTGCCGCTCTAGACTCTGAAGTTTCCTAACCTAATTCCTCTGTACGGCTGGCCTTGGGCTGTTCCCAGTCTGCAGTTTCCTTGTTTCAGGCTGCTTAAAAGTGAGTAAAACTTTTACCCTTTCAAACAAGCTTCTTTGTTTCCTCACAAGGAAGATCTGATTAGATGTTAGATTTGTAATGTCTCCAAGATTTAGCATTCACTGGGCTTCTCTTTCCTCTCATCCCTGTGAGATGTCACCCTCTTTCTTTCCTTTATTTTTAGGTACTTTATTTTCTATTTTTGTGTGTTTGGAGAGTTTGGGAAAACTGAACATCCCCAATTCTCCTATCTTAGCTTTCCACATGCAACTTATCATAGCAATTCTTGAAGATTATTTAATGGAAATAATATTTTCACTGTCTATAATATAGGGAAATTTTGAGGAAAAAAATACCTTATAAACTTTTAAGTGCTATAGAAATGTTAGCTATTATTATACAAATCTTCTGGTCTATTTAGGCCATTCATTTCACTGTTTCATTTAACTTTCGCTTCTATTCTGTTTTGCTCAAACTCATGCAGATCGATACTTATCAACTAGTCTTTTCTTAAACTTCATCATATTTTATAAATGTTAGTTATCCTCACTATTAGTACCATTACTTGCCTGATAATATAGCCCTTCTCACTCATTCAATAAACTTCAGTGCCTCACTATTATCCTCAGAATCAAATATAAAATGTTCTGTTGGGATTTTAAAGTCCTTAATAACCTTTCCCTTTCCAACATTTCTTGCCTTTTTATATTTTATTCTCTTCCAAGTAAATTCTGCTCCAGTGACTGATTTCCTTATTGTTCTTTATGTGAGGTACTCATCTTCTAATTCAGTAAATTTTCACTGGGTACACCCAGCCCCTCTTAGAAATGCTCTCCCTCTTGGCTACCCTAGTTTCCTTCAGCTAAAGGTCCATTTTGTAAAAGAAGGCCTTCTTAAACTTGATATTTTCTCTCTAAGATTTCTGTCTACTTTATCCTGTTAATATATTATTTGTGGGTTGTGCTATTAGACTGTGAGCTCCTTGAGAGCAAGGACTTTTGTTACTTGTTTCTTTATTTTTACCTTTTTTAAATGTCCCTGGTGTTGAGTACAGTGCCCAACATATCACAGGTGCTTAATAAATGTTCATTAATTTGTTGATTACTACTACTCTGCTTCTTTTGGTAGATATAATCTCAAAATACTGCATTCCACATATGATTTAAGACACTATTTTACCTGTAGCAGTTTTTTTACTAGACCACTGACCAGACAATTCCTCAATTAACCCGAATCAAGGCTAGCTTCCCTATAGCCCTTTAAATTATACATAAGGTAGCAGAGCTCCAATAGGATAACCCATCATCCATCATCCAAGATACACAGGAATTGACACACTTTATCTGGTTTACCAGCTGCTGCCATAGCCTAGGGGAAGAGCGCACAACTTGGATCATCATAAATGAAAGGCTAAATCACCAGATACTATGGGTTCCATGTTGGTCTGAGAGATTTATCCTATCTCAGAATACTATCAATAAATCTCTGAGCTTCAAGTTTCTGCTATAACCATCAGTATGATGATGAAAGTGATTGTGAATACTCAGCATATAGCAAATCCTTCCAGGTTTCATGCCACTCCACTTTAATAGCCAGCACCTACCTGTGCCACTCAGATGCATGGGGCTACTGCCCTGCATTAATATCCCTCAGGAACAATAGCTATCCATAGAAATTTTGTTTTCCTGTGTTTAAATAGCACACAGGTGTTAAATGGAATGAGGATTAGGCATAGCAGCACCATGGTCAGTGATATGATCCTTGTAATAATGTCAGAGAGGAATTGTCTCCTTCTCCTTTCTATGTAAAATTTATTAATCTCTTCTACAGAAGGAAAAAAATAGAGATTCATAGAATCTTGGGTGAGAAAAAGATTTTTGAGTTCATCTAGTATAATCTAAATGTTATACAGATAAGGAAACTAAAGTTCATGGATAAACAATGATTAACTCAAAGATGAATAGGTCACAACTATGACAATTAAAATCACAATAGACTAGCTTCTGGGAAAGCATAACAATTTCTTGATTAGACTAGAATTAATCAATAAGCTAATTTATTGAATAGTTATCTCTTCTGGTGATCAAAAAGCCCCAAAGTCCCCCTTGCATGGGTCCATTAATAGACACTTTTGGAAGCTCATTATTGGGCTCCTCTGTTGGATATACCAAGATATCTCTAATTCATGAATAGTTGATAAGGAATCTCAACTCCTCCCCATCTTCTAGTGATAGTGGGCTAATCACATTCAAATATCATGCTTCCCAAATACTGGGTGGGCAACTACTTGGAAATTCTTCCTATATTTCAAGTACTTTTTAATGAATTGTCCAAAGACTTATTTCTCAAGCATCTGGTTGACAGGATTAAACACTATAGTCTCAATCTCCCATCTGACAATACTCTTATGAGAGGACAAGATTCCTCTGAATTCTGTAGAAACAAAGGAACAAGGGACAAGCCTAAACCTAAATTCAAGACTCAGGCATATAAATAATTCAATAGAATAAAAAATAAATCCTCTCACAATGGCATTTTTAGGATTAAACCAAGAGAAAATTATTTTTCATCCTCAAAGGACAGTCTTATTTCCTTCTCCTCCAGAAAGACTTCCTAAATTCCCTGGGATATCATAGAAGTGATAGCATTTATTGAATTTTAGAAATTGAGAATATATAACACACAGTACAGTACTGATAGACCATAGAATATTTATAAACATTTTAAATGATAAATAATATTATTCATATCAATTATCTTTTTTTTTCAACTAGATGGCAGGTACTTAAAAGCAGATACTATGTTTTGATTTCCTTGTCTATGTATGTAATAGGAAGTATATGGTGGGAGCAATAAGCTTAATCCATTTGTACATGTACAGTATTCACAACTAATGCTATTCCTTCATAGATCAGGAACATATGGAAATAGCTCATAATTATTTCTAGTCCATTAGTAATGTGCTATATAAGCTTTATGATTGAGGTGGTATAGAGAAAAATATGCCCCCCAGATGTTGGGAAGAAATAATTGCCCTTATATTCTTTCTATAATTATCCACTAAATATCTTTTTGTAAAAGCTGATTGATGCTAATTGGTTCAGAAGAATGGAGGCACTAATTAATGGGGACACATGAGAATAGGGCTCAGTCTTATACTATTAAAGAAGAGATATCCAAATCCTCATGAAGCCTGATATGAAAATGTAACCTACCCTGATTTGAGTTTTTAATCAAGACTCTTATTCTATCTTTATACACAAAAATCTATAGCTATACTTAGATATACATATATATATATATGTATATATATGTTATGATACTATATGTGCATATATTGAGACAAAATTCAGTTTAAAACATACTTTCTCAATCAAATCTTTTCTGAATGTACTCTGCCTCTGAAGTGGTTACACTCTACAAAATTATTGCCTATTCCTGTGATGATGAGCCTATGGCACACATGCTAAAAAGGGCATGCAGAACCCTCTTTGTGAGCTTGCCTGTAGTCACCTGCCAAAGTTTATTACTAGAAAGCCAGAGAAACTTGAGACAGAACTGTTCTCCTCCTCTTCTCCATGCATCTGAGGACATTCCTCACTGTCTTCCCCTTTGGCCTAGTAGCCCAATGGGAGCACTTCCTCCTTCCCCTGTCTGGAGAAAGAGGGAAGTTGGGGGGTTGGGTGTAGGGTGCAAGGCACGGCACTTGGTCTGGGGTGTGGGGGCAGGGCCATGCACTCTGTCTCTAAAAGGTTTGCCAATACTGGCCTATACCATAATATTTGATATCATATTGTCTACCCCCATAATTTGTTCATTAATTGTGCAATATCTTTTAATGACCTTTCTATTCTTGCCATAACTTTTTTATTTAAAATATTTTGTTGTTTATTTATCTTTGTGTCTTTTAAAATTAATATTTTATATGTATTTTAGTCAAATCTTACTCATATTGCTTCCTGGTATAGAGTCGATCTTGGACTATGCCACTAAAACACAAGATACTGCCAAACCTATCCAACTAGAAAGTCTCCAAGTCAGTACCATGTAACTGTTATCAGTAGGCTAATCTAGCTAAGATTGTAGATGCTTCTCATAAAGAGTTGATTCCTGAATGAAGAATTTCATTAAATCGTGTACTACATTATATGGTATAGATTATATTTATGATTGGAGGGTAATATTCATAAAATGATTAAGTAACAGAACTTGAAACTATTTTAATTAATATTTTAAGTGATTAGGTCCTGTTTCCCCAAATAGATAGTAAGCTTTGAAGAAAAGAATAGTATTTTATAATTATTTATATTACCTATTATAAACCTCAAAATTTCTCAGACTTATGAATGTTAGGGGTTTCCCCCATTGGGGAATCTTCTACTTAAAGAAATTCCCTAGCAGATGGTGAGCATTCTTCTTGAGTGTGGGGGCTCCTAGCTATGGGAGTGTCCCTGCTCCACCCTATTTAAGACTGCTTTAGGACAGAAAACTGTTTGCTAAACAATGAAAGTACTTTGATCCATGCTTATGGAAGGGACAGGAAGTTCTTTGAGTCATGACTGTTTTAGAATTGATACAATGGGATACTAAGTACCTATAAAGGTGGGGCAACTTTTAAACTACTTAAACCTAAAAGGGTGATAACTTATTCAGAGGTTTTTGCTAATGAAATTTGTCGACACAGCAGCATTTTTTCCTGACTTACTAAAGAGATTAAAACTACTCAGCTGTGAATTCAAAATGGGCGGTCCTTTTGAAACATCTACAGTGACTGGTAGATGTAAGGACTTAGGGGAGGTGACAGAGGAGATTTTGCCCTTAAAAATAAGAGCTTGGATCTCATTCAGGGATCTCGATTTCTGACTCTCATTCTGAAGGAGAGCTCCTTGAGGAGCTCCTCTGAGGGGCTCTGTCCCTCTGGGGTAGGAGCTCTGGAGGCTCTTGAGAGAGGCCCTTTGAAACAATCTCTGGCTGGAAGACTCTTTGAGGAAGGAAGCTGGCCTGGTGTCACTAGTATCCTTGTTTAGTCAGACCTTGTGGTGAGTATTAAAAAACGGACTGATTTCTTATTTAAGACTCAGGTCTAGGCCATATTGGCTTGAGGCCTTTCATACTTATTCCTTTCTTACTCTCTCTCTCTTTCTTTGATTACTCATTGTATTGTTAATTAAAATCTCTATAAAACCCAATTGACTTGGGTATTTGAATAATTGGGAATATTTCCCTGGCGACCACCTTATATTTGATTTTAAAACCCAAGACACTGTAGTGAAACATATTTCTGCGGTCAAATTTACTCACCCTCCTTTATATCTATCACAATTTATAGCTTCCACTATTTTAATCACTACAGTTTAAGACCTCAACCATTTTAAATCTCACACTATACTATCACAATACCTTGTACATAAAACTATTTAATAATTATAGATGATTTGGTTTACTTTGATACAATTTCATTTTCTACATTGCTGATGCATAAGAATACAATTTTAATATACATTGTAAGAGAGGAGAGCAAATTCATCATGCTGGAAGATCATCTTGTAGGAGAGAGAATTCCAGAGAAGGAACAGAGGAACTGAGAAGATCCAAACAGTTGAACTCACTTCTCTTTGGGAAGCCCACCAGGGAGGTTGATCTGAGTGAACCTCTGAGCCTGGAGCATCCTCCTATGAAGCCTGACCCCAGTAACCAGTGAAGACAAACCAGAGTGAATAGGACTTTGCCAGAAACTTATTCACCACAGAAAGATTTCCTCTCAGTCCCTCTAGAAAGCCTTGACCCTGATATCATAGCTAGGACAGCTAGGAATCAGGACAGCTCTCACAATTAACCCCAGAAGGTCAGGCAGGCAAAGCATGACCCTGTAAGACCTGGGGTTAAAGGGTTCAATTGTTATCTTTAGGGACTTCCTACTTTCCATCTTCCTTATTCCACAACTCACTATTTACTAGATCAAGTGCCTGCTTCATAGTATCCAAGAAGGGAGACTTGGAGTTTGGGGAGAGGAAGTTACATTTCTCTCCTCAGAGAGGAAGAAGCTTACCCAGAACATATGCTAGTATGTGCTTTTTTTTTCAACCTCCACTTGCCTTCTAATCTAACATGTACCCTGTAATTCACCATTAATACAATTCTCTTAGAATCTTTCTGGATTCTTTATATTTATGTTACTGCTATGACTGAATTTCTTATCTTCGAATGCAAATAAGTCATATGATGACTATTCCTGGTCACAGTTTTCCCAATATCAGATATTGCTAGAGAAAATGAATCAAATTAATTATTTCCTTTATCAATCACATTATTTTACTTTAACTGTATACTTTTTACTATTCAAAAACTATTATTCTCACTATTTTCTTATTGTACTCAGAATTGTATTTTTTCCATAACTTTGACTATTCTTCTAAAGTTATTAACCCCAGTGCAATCTTTTTCCTTTTATTCAGTGGATGATATTTTTAGTTCCTATATATAGGAAAGATTGAGATCAGCTGATGATGGGTTCCCTATGCTTGACAACTCAAATAAAGGCCACAAAGTGATGGAGTGGATAGAAGGCTGCACCTGGACTAAATGAGATCTGATTTCAAATCCTGTCCTAGACACTGAAAAACTGTTTGATCTTAGATAAGTCACTTAACTTCATATGTAAAATGTTGTAAATTACACCTGAACTAGTATTTTAATATGCTTTGTAAATTTCAATATATTTTCGTTTTCTAGCTGCTATTTTAAACATTCTTCTCACTTTCTCTTTTGCTAGAGTAGTCCTTCTTCCTCTCATTATTTTCCATGTTCTATGAGATCCTGCTAGGACAATCATTTCCTCTCCTTCTTGAATCTTTAATTTCTCTCTCTCTCTCTCTCTCATTTGACTCTTTCATCTCTTACAGGTACAAGTACAGTTTTCTTATATTCTTTAAAAATAATTGCATTTGCTCTAATTCAGTCTTGAGCTACAGGCTCCTGCTTTTTGCCATCATTTTATTATTAATTTTATTCAAATAATGATTATGTTTTCTTCATTAGTAAACAAGCATTGAGATACTTTTAGGATGCTTTCTGTGCTTGTTTTCTACTGAAGATCTCCTCACAGTGGTCAAGTGACCTCCTATTGGAGAAATATGGTGGCTTTTACCATCCAAAAATTTCTTTGACTTCCTTGCATTAAATTATATTGTTGAATAATATCTATTCTTAATAGTATCTATTTCATAGACAAGATACTAGGTGACATTCTTTTTATGGTTTTATTTCTGCCACTCTAATCTATACCTTTTCTGTTTTACCAGCTTCTCTTCCCCATTCCAAAGTTTCTATTCTCTTTTCTTTTTATCCTTCTTTTCTCCTTTATCTCCCTTTCTCTTTATGTTACTTTTTCACATATACCATATTCCAGTCAAAGAAGACTAATCACAATTCCTCCAATATATATTGCAATTTCCTTGTTTCTGAATGTACACACTTTGCTTTTGGAACTGAAACTCCAATCTCTGAATCCATCTGTTAAACCCTAACAAAGTCTTAAGTCCCAGTGCAAATTTCATGATCCTTACAAAGCTATCTCTGACCTCTCCTTCTCCAATAAGAAATGTTTTCTCTTTCCTCTATTTTCATTGCACTTTGGTTTGTACTTTCCTCATAGCAGCTTGTGCACTTAACTTTTTATATAATATTGATTTGGGGATCTGGCTTATCCCTTCTACTAAATAGTAATATAATTTCTACCAAATTGTACTATCCATGTGGATAAGGATTTACCTCCTGATCTTTGTAATCACCATTGAACCTAAAATTGTTCCTTGTATTTAACAAGTGCTCAGGGAATTCTGATAGATGGTGAAAAAAAAAAGAATAAGTTTCACTTAGGATGGTTGTATATTTTTGTGCTTGCTCTGTGTTTGACATAAATCAGTTCATTTAATACACTGTAACATATTAAGAATCTATGTGTGTATATACCAGAAGTGACTATAGTTATATAATCATGTATCATCAATCATAATTTTCATTATTTTTGAATATAACTATAGTAGTCATCATGCAAATAGGAATAATATTGTGGTTAACATTTGAAGACTGAAGTCTCAGTTTACATATTCAAGGATTGAGTTTTTTAGAGAAACTTGTGATATCAATGCAAGTTATTGGCAATAATTTTCCCTCTGTAAACATATTTTAGTACTATTATGAAGGTAAAAAGAACCATCAGGAAATGATGTTTTAAATTTAGAAGTTATTTATTTCAAATCATCTTTGGGAAATTAGACAGGAAAGATGTGGTCTCTAATGACTCATAATGTATAACTATCAAATCCCAGATGAATCATGATATTAAATTACAAATGTACAAAATGTAAAATGTTGTCAAATAAATAAACTCATAAGGACTACTGAGATGTTCTTATGTGTTTGGAGACATAAAAAGACATTATGTACCAAGGTGAAATGAAGAAAAATATATAGTTGAATTTATTGCATGCATTTTTCCTTCAAGGTTTTAATATTCAACACATTTGGGTTGGGGTTTTAATCCATATTAAAATTGGGCTCTTCAGAACCAGGAAAACATTGTACACAGACACTGATACACTGTGGTACAATAGAATGTAATGGACTTCTCTACTAGTAACAATGAAAAGATCCAGAACAATTCAGAGGGACTTATGAGAAAGAACACTATCCACATTCAGAGAAAGAACTCTGGGAGTAGAAACAGAAGAAAAACAATTGCCTGATAATATTGGTTGATGGGGATATGACTGGGGATGTAGACTCTAAATAATCCTGCAACCATCATTGATTGCTCCAGTACAGAGTGAACTCTTTTTGCTTATATTTCTCAACATACTACTTGAACTTTCTTATGTATTTAATAATATTCTACATTTTGAAATAGGTACTTGATAACATGCCTCTCTCCACTAACCTTATTATAAGTACTTGGAGGACAAGTCTATGCTATTTGTCTTTATTTAGTGTGTCTAGCATTCTAACTTACTCATAATCGAACCTTAAAAATGTTTGTTGAATTGAACATTTTTGAAAATACCATTCTTACTTGAAAAAATGTCTTTTTCAAGCTATTTTTATGTGCTTTGTTAATTTCTTCAACAGATGAGATTCAATGCATTTCTAAAATATAGGTTTTGCTCATAAATGAACACTCCTATTAATGTAGGAAGACAGAGAGGAAAACTTTAATTACTTGATTGTTTCTTCACAAAGTTGTATATGGCTCTTGCTAGTTGAAATAAAATTTATTATTGCTACACTTCTAATTAGAATTGCCCTTAAGGACCTTTCTTTTTGGCAATATATTCCTCATAGAATCCTCTGGGTTAATGCATCTGAGTTGGCTGATGTTTCATTGATATATATATATATTGTGTTCAATCACTCCAAGTTGAAACAAATGACATTTTGATAGCTGCAGTCCTAATCAATTCCATGATTTAATGAAATCCATATGCTGTTCCATACTTCTGAATTCAATGTCTGGGAATTTAATTGATGACATCTTCTACATAGGTTATACCTAATAATATAATTCAGGGGAAAGGATTATGTAATGGAGGCAATACCATATGATAAACACTTTTTAAGACTCAGATTTCCCTTTGTAATTGAGACAATAAACATGTATGTAAGAAATCTTTAATTTTGATACAATGGGTTTTACTCTTACAACATTCCAATCCATAACATATTCACTTTTCTTTTGCTTAATGCAATTTATAATCTTTTTAATTTAGGGTTTTCCACAAATGTAATATCCCAGAATCATCTGGAAAAAGAAAAGCAAAATTAAGAGATTTTTTTTTTGTCTGAGGTCAAATGCTTACTCTCTAACAAACCTGCTCTGTTTTACTTTATGATCTCATTGCTTGGCATGGTCTCCTCAGATCATTTCAACTATTGGAAATGTTAGCTATCTTTAACGTAGAAAATTCCAAAAAGTGACTTATGAAAAAAAGAGCAATATTAGATTCCTTAAGTCATATACTATGAAACAGTATTAATATTACTTTTTTATAAAGTTAGAAGTCTAATGAAAATGATGACATTTTAAGTTTTAATAATATGTCTTCTCCAGTGTGCCAAAAAGAAAAAAAAAATAGTGTGCATGTGCAAAACTCCAGATTAATTAATTCTCTGTAAACTGGAAATTTTCCTTTGGAGAAGGAACCATTTCACTGCACAGAAGCCCTACAGCTACCAAATCACAAAACAGATGCTTTTGCAAAGAGAATGAAAATCAAGATTAATAATAACTTTTCAAAGTCTTGTGACTAAAATAAGAAGATTTTCACCACACATTTACTATGTTCTTTCTGTATGGAATATATCATATCTTATTAAATAATATTAGAAATTGCTCATTTCAGTCTGAGATAATTTATTAAAAACATGATCCGAAAGAAGGGAGAAGGTATAATATCAGGACAGAAAAAAATGTTGCAGAATTTCCCCAATATTGGATATGGGAGATAGCAAGTGATTTCAACAGCTTTATATTCTACTATTTTTGTAATCTAATAAAGTATTTAGAATATTTTTCCATGGTTACATGATTCCCACTGGGTTATACATGTATTATAGTTCAAAATCTCTTTCCATGTTATTCATATTTGCAGTAGAGTGATCGTTTAACATCAAAACTCTAATCATATCCCTATCAAACTATGTGATTGATCATTTTTTTTCCTGCATTTCTGTTCCCACAGTTCTTTCTCTGGATGTGGATAGTGTTCTTTCTCATAAGTTTCTCTGGATTATCCTGGGCCATTGCATTACTGCTAGTAGAAAAATCTATTACATTTGATTGTGGTTTAATGTATTAGTCTCTGTGTACAATGTTCTACTGGTTCTGCTCCTTTCACTCTGCATAAATTCCTCGAAATATTTCCTGTTCACATGTGTAAGGGGAAAAAGGAGTTTAATTTAAAAGGGTTGGACTTGGTAATTTAAGGGTGTGGTCACCTGGAATTTTAATTAATTCCAAGGAAATTTTATTTGCAATTTATTTACAAAATGTAGAAAGAGTGAAGCAAGAAATCAGAAAGAGGATAAGGTAAGATACCTAGGCTCAGCACTAAGTAATTTATTTCTCCCCACCCCCCACCCTTCCCCTCAGGTAGGGATAGTTAGTTTCAACTGACCTCAACAAAGCCAAGGACCTGGGGAAGCCTCTCTCAAGAGTAGGTCTTTTCTGAGGCTGATCTCTTCAGAGAAAAACCAGCAGTTAAGCGTTAGCCTTTCACTCACCACATGTCAGTTCAGTCAGCAGATTCTTTCAGCCTCACCAGGAAACAGGGTCTCAAGTCCAGAAAGTACTCTAAGGAATGAAGACTTCTGTCACAGGAAGTAACAGCTACTTTTAAAGACATTTTCTCTTCCATAACTTCCTGTGCCTTCCCCTAATTTTCCGTCTACCAATCACAGTTGACGCTTTGCTCTAGGACTGCCCAGAAGGCAGTCAGTTGATTCTGATTCATCACCCACTATCACACACGTGGTCAAAGACCTCCCACACTCAAGTGTGAATGGGGTGTTTGCACCTTTGGTGATTAAATCTAAAATGGGCAGATCTTCATACTCAAACTTTAAGTATCGTGTTCTAAAAGTAGGCAGGGGTTACAATTTAATCTTAACAATCAGGGGAAAGTTAAGTATTTTCATTGTTATAATTAGGGGAGAGTTAATTATTTTCATTTTCACAATTAGGAGAGTTAAATTTAATCTTTACACATGGGATTCTTCCAGTTCATTACTCCTCACAGCACAATAGCATTCCATCACCATCAGATTCTACAATTTGTTCAACCATTACCCAATCGATGGACACCCCCTCATTTTCCAATTTTTTACTACCACAAAGAGGGTGGCTATAAATATTTTCATATAAGTCTTTCCTTATTATCTCTTTGGGGTATAAACCCAGTGGTGGTATGTCTGGGTCAAATAAAGTGTTTTGTGCATAGTTCCAAATTTCCCTCCTAGATGCTTGAATCAATTAATAACCCCACCAGCAGTATATTAGTGTCCCATTTTTGCTAAATCCCCTCCAATATTTATAAATTTCCTTTACTGCTGTATTAGCCAGTCTGCTAGATTTGAGGTCGTACCTCAGAGGTGTTTTAATTTGTATTTCTTTAGTCAGGAGGGATTTACAATGCTTTTTCATGTGCCTAATGATAGTTTTGATTTCATCATGTGAAAACTGTCTATTCATGTCCTTTGACCATTTGTTGATTGGGGAATAGCTTGATTTTTTTGTAAATTTGACATAGTTCTTTGCATATTTGGGAAATTAAAACTTTGTCAGAGACTTTTGTTATAAAATATTCTCCCAGTTTGTTGTTTTCCTTCTAATTTTGGTTTCATTGGTTTTGTTTGTAAAAATCCTTTTTAATTTGATATAAACAAAGTCATTCATTTCATATTTTACAGTGTTCTCTAGCTCTTACTTTGTCTTAATTTCCTTCCGTCTCCATAGCTCTTACAAGTATACTATTCTATGTTTGCCCAATTTATTTATGATTTAACTTTTTATATTTTAGTCATTTATCCATTTTGAATTTATCTTGTTATAGGGTGTAAGAACTTCATCTAAACCCAATTTTACCTGTACTGTTTTCCAATTTTCCCTGCAGTCTTTGTCAAATAGTGAGTTCTTATCCCAAAAGTTGGGATCTTTGGATTTATCAAACTCAAGCTTGCTGAGATCATTTATCCCTAGTCTATTCCATTGATTCATCCTTCAGTCATTTAGCCAGTACCATATTGTTTTGATGATCATTCTTTTATAGTACAGTTTATGATCTGGTATTCCTAGTCTCCCATCCTTCACATTCTTTTCCATGATTTCCCGTAATATTCTTGGTCTCTTGTTCTTCCAAATGAACTGTGTTACAATTTATTCTAATTCCATAAAAATTTTTTTTTGTAGTTTGATAGGTATGGCAATGAATGGGCAGATTAAGTTGGCTAGGATTGTAATTTTTATTGTATTAGCTCATCCTACTCATGAGCAATTAATGTTTTTTGAGTTATTTAGATCTAATATTAATTGTGTGAAAAGTGTTTTGTCATTGTGTTTATATAATTGCTGTGTTTGTTGTGGTAGCTAAGTTCTTAAATATTTTGTATTATCTAGAGTGATTTTAAATGGAGATTCTCTTTCTAACTCCTGCTGCTGAATTTTGTTGGAAATATATAGAAATGCTGATGATTTATGAGGGTTTATCTCATACCCCTCTACTTTGCTAAAGCTGTTAATTATTTCAAGTAGCCTTTTAGTTGATTTTGTAGGATTCTTTAAGTATACCATCATATCATCTGCAAAGAGTGATTATTTAGTTTCCTCATTGCCTACTCAATCCCTTCAATTTTGTTTTCTTCTCTAATTGCTACTTCTAGCAATATTAAATAATGGAGGCGGTAAAGGACATCCTTGCTTCACTCCTGACTTTATCGGCAAGGTTTCTAACTTGTCCCCATTGCAGATGGTACTTGTTGATGGTTTTAAATATATATTCTTTATTATTTTGAGCAATGACCCATCTATTCCTTTACTTTCTACTGTTTTCAATAGGAATGGGTGTTGTATTTTGTCAAAGACTTTTTCTGCATCTATTGAGATAATCATGTGAATTCTGTTGGTTTGATTATTGATATGGCCAATTATGTGGATGGTTTTCCTAATATTTAAAACATCCTTTAATTCTTGTATAAATCCCATCTGGTCATAGTGGATAATCCTTGAGATAACTTGCTATATTCTTTTTGCTAGTATTTTATTTAAGATTTTTGCATCTATGTTCATTAAGGAGATTGGTTTATAGTTTTTCTTCCTCTGTTTTTATTTGCCTGGCTTTGGAATCAATATCATATTTGTGTCATAAAAGGAATTTGGTAAGACTCCTTTGCTTATTTTGTCAAATAATTTGGATAGTATTGGGATTACTTTTTCTTTAAATGTTTGACAAAATTTACTTATGAATTCTTCTGGTCCTGGGGATTTTTTTAGGGAGTACTTGATGGCTTGTTCAATTTATTTTTCTGAGATGGGTTTGTTTCAGAATTCTATTTCCTCTTTTGTTAATTTAGGTAATTTATATTTTTATAAATATTTACCCATTTAACCTAGATTTTTATATTTATTGCTATATATTGGGCAAAAGAGTTCTTACTAATTACCTTAATTTCCTTTTCATTAGAAGTAAAATTGCTTGAGATCACCCTTTTCATCTTTGATATGGTTAATGTGATTCTCTTCTTTCTTTTTTT
The DNA here is from genome assembly GCF_027887165.1 of Monodelphis domestica. Taxonomy (NCBI): domain Eukaryota; kingdom Metazoa; phylum Chordata; class Mammalia; order Didelphimorphia; family Didelphidae; genus Monodelphis; species Monodelphis domestica. The sequence goes on along the minus strand of NC_077234.1, from coordinate 153,465,454 downwards.
GATTAAATTAACCAGTACTTTATCTATTTTATTTTTTCCAAAGTGCCAGCTCATAGTCATTTATAAGTTCAATAGTTCTTTTACTTTCAATTTTACTAATTTCTCCTGTAATTTTTAGGATTCCTAATTTAGTTTTTATCTGGGGATTTTATTTTTTTTCTTTTTCTAATTTTTAAGTTGTAAACTCAATCCATTGATCTTTATCCTCTCTATTTTGTTGGTATAAGTGCTCAGAGATATAGATTTTCCCATGAGTACTGCTTTGACTGTATCCCACAGGTTTTGATAAGATGCCTCTTCATTCTATAGGGGTATAAGTGGGTTTGTACCTCTATCTGCTCAGGCAGTGTCTCAAGGTCTGGTTGTTGGCTCATGTATAGGTTCCCATACCTTGGAAAGCAGATGTTATTTGGAGTTGTGTGGCTCACTCTTGGCTTGCTCTTCCCTTTTTGCTGCAGGTTTTTGCTGGGTCTGCTCTCCTCTTATCCCTGTGTCCTAGATGTTCATTGCCTACATTTTAGGTTTTTCTTTTATTGAAAGTTGTTTCACTCTGTCTCCTTGTTGGTTTTTTCACTCATATATTTAATTTATGCCAATATTTTAATCTTGTTCTGAGAGGATTCTTACAGTGTTACAGAACTGCTAAGAGTTACTATGCTTTCTTGGCTCCACCCCTGGAACTCATTCTATATTCTTCTTAATAGAGTACTAACTTTTGACTTCAGAGGAGATTTGGTTTGTGACTGTTTTAAACTTGATTAACCTCCAAATACACTGGAAAATGTTTGCAAATGTCCAAAGCAAGTAGTACAAAAGAGCCTCCTCTGTTTTCTCCCCAACTTAGATCAACTATATTTACCCATCCACTTGTCAAAGAAGATTGTTCACTCACTGAGAAAAACAGCAGTTTAAGATTCCTCTCTTTTTGTGTATTTTTTAAAATTAATTTTTATCATATACTTAGTAATTACCACCACCACCAAAAAAATTAACTAAACAAATGCATAAAAAATTATGTGCGAAAGCACAAAAGCCACATTTTTTGCAATTTGTTAAAACTATATAAATTATGTATGTATGCTAATATAAATATTTTATGCTTTTGAATTCTCTTTGGATTCATTTCACTTGGATATTTTTTCTTTTGATTTTGTGTCCTATTTTTTAATGTAATCATGGTACTTGTTATTCTTATTCTCTCTTTTTCTCTTTTTGTCTCTTCATGTAGTTCCCTTATTTTTTTACATTTCCAGTAGTTTGTCATTTATAATAGCATAATGCAATCCATTATGTTAAAATATCATGAACTATTCAGACATTATCTCATTCATTCCATTTGTGTCACACTTATTTTGTCATAAGAAACAAAGATTCCATGAATATTTTCTTATATTCACATCTCTTTACCTTCTCAATAATGCCTATAGGGCATTACTTGAGTAATGGGATCTCTAGGTCAATGGTAATGGACAGATTTTTGGTTCCTACTGTATATTTCCATCTTGTTTTCTTAAAAAAAAGCAAAAAAAAAGGTTCTCTATCAATGCAATATTAGGCCTTTTCTTCCATGTACCCTTCAACATTTAATTTAATCATTTTAGTCTGTCTGGTTCTCATGTCTGGCAACATGACCATATTTTGCTAGATTGGTCCTTAGACAACAGACACAATCTGCTGCCAAATCCATACTTTAGTGTCCCAAACAAGTCTTTCCATTGTGGTGATACTTAATAGAACTTTTGTTCCAGTACCAGCACCCCCCCCCCCCACAGGGATGCAGGATTGCACCCATAGTATGATGAATATTGAAGCAAGAGATATAGAAAATATTTTCTCTAAACCATTTCTGTCATACCAGAAGGTATGTTTGGATTACATTTATGTGTAGAATTAGATCTGCTATTAATCTCATGCAAGGGTATTTGTGTGGGGTAGGGCTCTGCAGATATCTAATCTAATTTATATGTTTCTATTCTTCTCTTTTACTTTTTTCTATTTTTTTATATTTATCTAGTTCTGAGAGAGGAAAATTAAAGTCTGCTGCTATTATTATTTTGTTATGTATTTCCATCTGTATCTCATTAGATTTTCCTTTAAAAAGTCTAGTTATAAAACTTGTTGCATACCAGTCCAATATTGATAAAACTTCTTTATCATAGTATCCCCACTGACATAATATATTTACCCTGTTTATTCCTTTCTATTATATCCACTTTAGTTCCAACTCTGTCAGAGATCCTGACTGATACTCTTGCCATCTATGGATCAGCTGAGGTGTAATATATGCTCCTACATCCCCTTGCCTTCACTCTATATTTGTCTCTCATTTTCAGTGTGTTTCTTGTAGGCAACACATTGTCAGGACCTGCTTTTTTATCCTTTTGTTATCTATTCTCTTCCCATTTGTGAATTCATTCCATTAAACTCAATGTCATAGTTACAAGTTGTACATTTCCATCTATTCCATTCCTCCTCACTGTTTGTCCCTCTCTTCCTTATATCTCTTTGTTATTTTTGAAACACGTATTTTTATTTCACTGTCCTCTGACTTTGAGCTGAGATCATCTCTGTCTCCATAAGAGCTATTAGTACTTGGGTTCTTCCTCTGTTTGCTCATTGTTTAAAATGTATTTTTATTTGTTTGATTTAACTTTACTATTGCTTTTTTCTTGAGTTCCAAGTTTCCTAATATGTTGATGATGTTATCTCAAGTTTCATGATTTTTGCATTTGTATTTGCTTTTTCCTGGGTCCTTTATAGATATTGTGGTTTTTATATTTCAGAGTTGGATGTATTCTGAGGCTAAAGCTCAAACCCTATTTCATTTTGACTTCAAGTGTTCCAACCAAAGCTCACAGGCAGTTCTGCTATTGCAACTGAAAGCACCCAATCCACCTTCCCCTCTGGCAATAACCAGGGACTCCAATCTCCTGGGATTGGCCACAGCTGACAGGACCAGTCTGACAGTAAACACACAGATTTGTGTTCCATCTTCCTTCCCCCTCTCCTTTTGCTGCAGCCCCAGAGAGCAGAAATTCAGACTGCATTTTTTAGGCCCCAAATTCCCTAATTTTTTAAGCAATGAGGCTTGATTTCTTGCCCTGCTGACTCCAAGAAATCCACTCCTTCAGTCCCCTGCTGTGGATCAGTTAGGATCTTCTGAGTGGAAGCCATAGCAGCCCAGCTGCTCCCAGCACCCTCCACTAGCAGATTCAGATTTCAAATGTGTACAGGGGGATTCAGGCACATCAAATAAGGTAAAATTTCTAATCCTGTCACTTGGAACTGCTTTGTAGATTCCCTCTATTTTGTTCCTGCCTTCATAGCCTGTTTTGGTCAGACTGAGGCAAGGGAAATTAGAAATCTATCTCCCTATTTGTTCTTAACTGTTCAGCTTCTCTCCAAGCCTCCTATCTATTTCTTTTTGTAGGGGGCTTTAGGATGTGAGCAAGTTTCAGACCCTACTCCACCAAAAGCTTCTCTCATTTTAAGAAAGAATAAGTAAAAAAACAAAACACCTAAAACAAGTCTAGAAAAAGGCAATAGTTCTTATTCTGAACAGTGTGGAAATTGACCAAGGAACATGATGATTTTTATGAGACAGAATTTCAGGAAACAATTGAAAAAACTTTAATTTTCATCAGATTTTTTTTGAGGAGGAGTAATCTATTTTTATCTCCTTCAATTCTCTGTTTCACACATTATTTGTTTTAAATAGTTAATAGCAGAGGTGTTCATCAAGCAACACATCAGGAGGCTAGAAAAACAATTTAATACATTCCTGATTCTAAAAGTATTATCAGAAACCTCCTATGAACACAGCCTGAGTAAACTGTGTATAATTTCATCCTATCATGATTTTTAGCAGAAAACAATTCAATATCTACACAGTTCTACAGGAGAATTATCTCTAATTTAAAGATTAATTTACAAAGATAATCTTATAGAATTCTAAGCTATAAAGTAAGATGACTTTTGCTTGAGAACTATTTGCACTTAGATAAAGTAACTCTCACTGAAACTAAATGGTATGTCCTATTTTGCTGTGACTATATTAAGTTTCCTAAAATAAAACAAATATTCTTCTCCAACTCTTTGTAAGTCAATCTAAGAACATTCTGGGGGGGGGGAGGGATAGGGTGGAAGGAATGTGAGCATCAAGAAATGGAGAGCCTAGGTGAAACTCTATGCGTGTCTACCACATTAACATTTGAAGGGAACAAGCTTTCAGAATTTTTGGTGTAGATAAAAAGATTCACACTTAAGATGAGTGCTGTAGTTCCACCTTCTCTTTGTGCTATGGAAATATTAAATGAGATGAAAGTGGTGTTTGGAAAAGGGGTATTGGTCTTATAGTAAAACTATAAGCTGCAAACCTTTAAGTGATTTAGGAGGTTATCTATCCCAAGCATGTGAAGACTTCCCTGGTGAAATACATGTATTCATGTAAACAAGTTGTTCTAACTTTCCATGAAGTTGGGAGAAGTAGGACTTAGAAATATTTAAAGCTTGGTCAGACAATGAAGACCCCAGGATCATCTACTATATCCCGAGACATCACCAGTCTTGAATTTTGTCTTGCCACAGGACTCTGATTATTTTGGAAGAGAGAATGAGGTCTACAACTTCATGCAACTCTGCCTCACTTAATACCAATTTACACAGGAGTCAAGAGATATCACCCATACCATTTTACTATTTCATTATTTTATTATCCTACTATTCAACTGTTTTATTATTTTGGTATTTTTACCTACTTTGAAGACAGAGTAGTGATGAAACAGCAGGTAGATACACTGGGCGTTGTAGTCACAAACTGATAAGTAGGCCGTCTAGGGCATATGGTCAGTGTTATGAAGTAGCAACAGGATTCAGCAGCCTCCTGAGTATTTGAATAGCCTAGTCACAGTCACCTACTGTTAACTCCCTGGCGTGGGGAAGATGCTAGAAAAGGTACCCTAAAATTATCTGATTCACCTAACCCTAGCCTGGTTACCATGCTAGGTAGGAATCCTACATTGTTTCAAAACACAAAAAAAGGACAAACATTTTCCTAAAGGTGATTCCTCTCAATATTTGTATGTGGAATGTACCCATATTTGTGGACAACCAGGATACTTGAAAGATGAACAGCACTTTTTGCAAGAAAACTTGGCAGATATTATATCCAAATATCCTATGATTCTCAAATTAAGACCAGCTTACTGAAGTCAGAAATGAATACTCATTATTTTGTAGGGTTAGCATGATGAGTTGTAGGGGGAAGCCAGCATTGGCTTAGAAATCAATTTTAATCTAGTCAATAAGTTGATATGTCTCTCAAAAGGAGTGAATATTTGGCTTCCACAGTGTGACTGTCACTTTCAGGGAAGTGCCACATTGCCATAATCAATATACATGCTCCCACTATGAAAGAACCCTGATGAGGTCAGAGGAAAAAAATATGATGATCTGGAGAACCCCGCCATAATGCCTAAAATGAATAAGCTTATAATTCTGGGTAACTTTAATGCCAGAATGGGGTTGTATGATTCGACATAACAGAGGATCCTTCAGAGTAATGAAATTGCAAACAGTAACAGCAATGGTCATTTCCTAATAAAGACATGCATCCGATGATTTTCTCATCATCAACATTGTTTTCTGTTTACCTAAATGATATGAAACTTCACAGAATTTTAGCAACAAAAATTTCATAAACTATGTCTATAGGGAGAAGAGACAGACAGAATGAGAAAGTAGAAAAAAACGTGGCAAAAAATGCTGGGCCAATTATAGACTTATCCTCTCCAATGTAAACATTTGCATTCAATAAAAGCTACAATCCCAGGGAAAAATGACTAGAAGTTATAATGTCGATAGAATAGAGCACTTCTGAAAACAATTTGTAGCTGACTTGCAGGCATGGTTAGCTCACACATGGTTCACAACTGAAACAGAAAAGGAGTGGGCAGCTTTCAGAGAATTGGAGTAACAGCAATGCATTTACTCATTTGGGTCAAAACACTCATAAATATCAAAATTGGTCGGATTAAAATATTTGGGAAATTCAGAAGCTACTAAATGAAAAATGAGAACTCCATATGGTTTGGCAGTAGGATAGTCTGTCTCTAAGAAAGCAGAGTTTAATCCCATCAACAGAAAAGAGCAAGAAAAGGATAGAAAGGTATAGGATTCTTGGCTCAATAAGAAGGCAGATTAAATTCAATTTTATGTTTATAGTAAAAGTCCAAAGTACTTCTATGATATCATGAAACATTTTTATGAGCCTAAGATCTATAATGTTTCTCAATTACTCAGAATTGATGTAGCCACATTGATTAATGATAACAGTACAATCTTGGATAAATGGGCTGAGCACTTCCATAATTTTCCCAATAGACCATCATCCACCGATGCTAAAATTATTGATCATATATCTCATTTTGAAATCAATTCTTCTCTAGAGAAATGTACAACCGAAGAAGATTTCAATACCATTAGGTTCCTCCCATGTGACAAAGCATTTGATGCTGATTCCATTCCAACAAAGATTTTCAAAGCAGGGGATAAACTGCTGATACCAAAGTTGACTGAAACCTTATAGGTTATATAGCAAGAGTCAATTATCCCCCAGGAGATTAAAAATACCTCTCCTGTCCATTTCTAAAAAGGAAAAAGGTAAAGGTTATCATGTTGATTGTTATGTTGGGAAGTCTCTGGCTCACTGTAAAAAACATTTTTTAAAGAACACTCCTTATTACTTTAATCCATTAACTGGAAGAAGTATATCTACCCAAGAGCCAATATGACTTCAGAAAGACTTAAGGAATAGTCAATGCTGTCTTTGTTGTATGATGATTAAAGGTAAAGTTCCAAGAGAAGAATAGTTTTGTACACAATACTCAATGATCTGAGCAAGTCCTTTAATATTATCTATCATGAGGGTTTGTGGAAGATGATAACAAAATTTGGTGGCCTAGAAAAGTACATAAATATGTTATTCTAGTAATAAGTTAGAAACCTTCCCTAAAATATTAAGAGTAAACCAAGGGGGTCCATTATAACCAACATTCTTCATCATGGTGTTAGAAATGATACCAATAACAATAAGGGAAGAAACAAAAATAGAAGAAATCAGAATTGTAAAAGTGGTAATATAACCATCTCTTTTTATAGATTATATGATGGTATATATGAATAATCATAGAGATTCAAATAAAAATTAGTTGAAACAATAATGTTAGCAAAGAAGCAAGATACAAAATAAACCTATATAAAACATCAATATTTTTATCACCAGCAAATTCTCACAAGAAGGGATTGTAAGAGAACTCATTTAAAATAACCATAGATAGAATAAAGTACTTAAGAGTATACCCTCTAAAACAAACCCAGGAACTCTATAAACATATTTATAAAATACTTTATAGAAATAAAGTCAAATTTAAATGATAGGAGAACTATTCATTATTCAAGACTGGGCAGAACCAGACGGTGGAGTCAAGGTGGCAGAGTAGAGGCAGAGAAAGTTAAGACCTCTGAAAACCCTTGTTTACTGATTACAAACTAAATGCTCCTAGGGGACTGAAAAATCAAACCTAACAACAAAACATTAAAAAGGAACCCTCCTATTGGACTAAACTTAAAAGGTACGCCCCCTCCCCCTAAAAAGCCTGAATTTTAGAACACTGGGGTTTAAGGGGAAGGAAGAAGGAAGATCCCAGGACCCCTCCCCCACCTAGAGCTCTTAGCCTCCAGCAGTGGCTGGAACTTCTGGGTGGACATGGGTGCTGTGGAGGGAGGTTGAGGGAGTACCTTACAGGCAAAGGTGTGCCAGGCTCAGAACATTGAATACAAGTGGTAGGTAAGCAGTTGGAGAAGAAGCACAGAGTGGGCAGCCTAGTTGCAGCAGCAGACACACTATATAATGCCCCCCACCATCCCAAGGTTGGACACATCTAGCTCTACAAGCTCAAACCAGCTGGACATAATCTCATGAAAGTTTTCAGAGGGCAGGGAAGCTCAAGCTCCAACACCCCTCCCCTACACACTGCACTGAGAGATTTCCTCACTAAGCTCCAAAGGGAAGGGCTGACAGAAAAGCCCAAAACCACAGATCCAAAACATAATGAGAGGAGAAGAATGCAGGGAAGATCAGGGGAAAAAGAAGGGGCAAATATGAGCAAACAACACAATAAGAAAAAAGAAATTCCAGTTGACAGCTTCTATCCAGTCGATGAACAAAGAGCAAATGTAACAAAGAAGGACAAAGTAACACCAAGCATAAACACAGAAACTCCAGCAAATTGGACACCGGCTTTGGAAGAACTCAAAATACAATACAAAACACAATTTAAGAGAGGCTGAAAACAATTGGGAAAAGAACTTAAAAATCAAGATAAGTCATCTGGAAACAGAGGCACTTGAACTAAAATAAGAAAATAGTGTCTTGAAAGTCAAAATTAATCAGCTTGAAAATGAGACAAAGGAGATGAAAGAAGAGAAGGATGACCAAAAAGCCAGGGATGAAATCCAATCTATAAAAACCAGAATACAATAATTAGAAGCAAATGACTTCAAAAGGCAGCAGGACACTATAAAACAAAATCAAAAGGATAAAAAATTTGAGGAAAATATGAAGCACCTCATGCACAAAAGAGAAGATTTAGAAAATCATTCCAGGAGAGACAACTTAAGAATCATTGGTCTACCAGAAGATCATGACAAAAGAAAAAGCCTGGATATCATCCTACAGGAAATTATCCAAGAAAACTGCCCCTATATTCTAAAACAAGAGGGAAAAGTGGAGATTGAAAGAAGCCACAGATCACCTCCTGTACTTAATCCCCAACTGACAACACCCAGGAAAGTTATAGCCAAATTAAAGAACTATCAGACCAAGGAAGAAATTTTACAAACTGCTAAGAAGTCATTCAAATACCAAGGAACCACAGTGAGGATAAAAGAGGATCTGGCTGCATCTACACTGAAGTGCCGAAAGGCATGGTATTTGATATTCTGGAAAGGAAGGGAACTAGGTCTACAACCAAGAATCAACTACCCAGCAAAACTGACTATATTCTTAAAAGAGAAAGTATGGTCATTTAACAAAATAGAGAAATTGAAGTATTAGTAAAAGAAAGAACAGACCTGAACAGAAAATTTGATGCTGAAACACAGAACTCAAGGGATTCATCAAAACATAATTAAAAAAGAAGTAAAAAAGAAAAACAAAACAAAACAAAACCTTTTTCTTAAGAGCCGAAATAAATGAAAATTCCAAGACATAAATATGTATATAGATATAAAAGTATACATATAAAAGTATATATGTATACACATACACAGACACACAAAGACATATATATATATATATATATATATATATACACACACAACTAGAGCTAAAAAGATGTTAATACTAAGAGAAATGGGAAAATAAAGAAAAGGAGTGTAAATTTATATGACACAAAGAAGTACATGGTGGGAGGGGGGTATAACATCAATACACTGTAAGGATAAAGAGGTTGGAGATAGGAAATACTCAATTCTTATGTGCATTGAAATTCCCTCAAAGAGGGAAACACAATCAAATACATTGGGGCAGAGAATTGATTTGCGCTCTATAGGGAAGTAGAACTATAACAAATGGACTGGTGGGTAGGGAAGCAATACAAAGGAGGGAGAGGGTGGGGTAGTTTAAAAGACTGTAAAGAAAATAAGAAGGGAATAAGAAGGGAGGGGTAGAAAGGGAGGTAAACTAAGGGTGGGAATTAAGGGGACTGATTAAAAACAAAACATTGGTCTAGAAAGAAATACTGAAAGGAGAAAAGGCAGGACAAGGAGTGGAAATCAAAATGCTGGGAAATGCGCAGCTGGTAATCATTACTCTGAATGTAAATGGAATGAACTCACCCATAAAATTCAAGTGAATATCAGAGTATATTTGAAACCAAAAGCCTACCATATGCTGTCTACAAGAACAATTCATGAGGAGGGTAGACACACATAGGGTAAAAGTAAAAGGATGGAGACAACTGTATTGTGCATAAACTGATAAAAAGAAGGCAGAAGACACAATCATGATATCTTACAAAGCCGAAGTAAAAATAGATCTAGTCAAAAGAGATGGGGAAGGTAATTACATTCTGATAAAAGGCAGTATATACAATAAGAAAATATCAGTAATCAACATGTATGCACCAAATGGCATAGAATCCAAATTTCTAAAGGAGAAACTAGTGGAGCTCAAGGATGCAATAGAGAGAAAAACTATGCTAGTGAGAGAACTGAACCTCCCTCTGTTAGAACAAGATATATCAAACCAAAAAATAAAAAAGAAATAGGTAAGAGAAGAGAGTGAAATCTTAGAAAATTTAGAATTAGTAGATATGTGGATAAAAATAAAGAGGGACATAAAGGAATACACCTTCTTTTCAGCAGCACATGGTACATTAACAAAGATTGACTATGTGCTAGGGCATAAAAATATTGCAAATAGGTGCAAAAGAGCAGAAATAACAAATGCAACTTTCTCAAACCACAATGCAATGAACATAATAATTAGCCAAGGATACATGGAGTGGCAAATTAAAAATTAATTGGAAAGTAAACAATACAATTCTCCAAAATTGATTAGTTAAAGAACAAATCATAGAAACAATTAATAACTTCATTGAAGAAAATGACAATGATGAGACATCTTTTCAAAATCTATGGGATGCAGCCAAAGCAGAACTCAGGGGGAAATTTATATCCTTGAGTTCATATATAAGCAAATTAAGAAGGGCAGACATCAATGAATTGGGCATGCAAATTAAAAAAAAACTAGAAAGGGAACAAATTAAAAATCCTCAGATGAAAACTAAATTAGAAATCCTAAAAATCAAAGGAAAAATTTATAAAATTGAAAGTCAAAGAACTATTGATTTAATAAATAAGACTAGAAGCTGGTACTTTGAAAAAAAACAAATAAAATAGACAAAATACTGGTCAATCTAACTAAAAAAAGGAAAGAAGAAAACCAAATTGACAATAGGCAAAATGAAAAGGGAGACCTTACCACTAATGAAGAGGAAATTAAGGCTATCATTAAAAATTATTATGCTCAATAATATTGCAATACATATGGCAATCTAGGTGATTCGATGAGTATTTACAAAAATATAAATTGCCTAGACTAACAGAGGAAGAAATAGACAACCTAAACAACCACATATCAGAAAAAGGAATTGAAAAATCCATCAGTGAACTCCCTAAGAAAAAATCCCCAGGACCATATGAATTCACAAATGAATTCTATCAAAACTTCAAAGAACAACTTATCCCAATATTATACAAACTATTTGACAGAATAGGCCAAGAAGGAGTTCTACCAAATTCATTCTATGACACAAACATGGTACTGATCCCAAATCCAGGCAGGTCAAAAACAGAGAAAGAAAACTATAGACCAATATTCTTAATGAATATAGATGCAAAAATCTTAAATAGGATAATAGTGTAAAAATTAAAATTTAGGGGAGACTGAGGCAGGTAGAAATTAGTTTCTCTCTGCAAGGAGTATTATATTTTATGAGGTAAAGGTTGAGAATTTAAGAATATACAAGTAAGAAAAAACACGTGCCTAGGCCAGAGGCCTAGACAAGACCTCACCTACATTATGGAAAGAGCCACGTCTGCCCCAAAACGGAAGTCCAAAAGAGTGCACAAAAGCCTTTGCAATCAGCTTAAATCCTTCCTCTATCTCGGCCCACCTCAGAATTGTGTGAGATTATAAAGCCTTTTGGGGAAAAGTATACATACACATAAATGTTCAATCAACCACACCCAAAGTTCAATTTTCTGCAACTTGTGATCTGGAGGCTTCTTCATGGTGGCTTCTCCAACAGTTCAGTTTCTGGATTCAGAGAGGTAGCATCTTCTTTACCTAAAATTCTTCTCAAACGGAATTTAAACTTTGCAATTTAAATAATGATATTTTTTACATTCCCCCCATTAAGAGGGTGATAGAAAAAAAAAGGATCATTTAGGGATGCATGGCTGAGGTATGAGGTATATGAATCAATTGTCAAGAGATATTAAAAAGATATCAAAAAATCCAAAAAAAAAATTCTGGATGCAAATATAGAATATCAAAGTCTTATGTGTAAAAATTCCAAGTGAAAAGAAAAAATAATCTACAACAGGTCCTTCAATCAGGGCCCAATCAAAATGATCTAAGCAATGATGCATTTACCCAGTCAGTAGCCAGGACTACAAAAAGGTACCACACTATGAGAGGCAGAAAAGGGGACCAGAGTATATGAGCCAAGGTTTGGGGATACATATCTGTGAGTATCTTCAGAGTGAGTGTGGACACAAGGAAAGCCTATGTCTAGCAAAGATAAACACAGTAACCTCAGTCTTCACACTAGGTTCAAGACCTTTGGATTGGCCTGGAAGTGCATCAATCCATCCTGGATTGGCTTTTCTTTGGCTCTGTGCAATGGCTCTTGTGTGTATATCTTGTCCTGGAATCAGACAGAATCATTAAGCAAAGTCCCTTAATTTACTTAAATAATTAGTGGCATCATTTATATAGTCACAAGCTTTTTAGGGAATGCATTAGCAAATGTATCTTACACTTGTATTACTGAAAAATCAAAAGGTTAAAGAAAATCTTAATGCTGGTGTCATGTGCTTCAAATATAAAAAGGAGAGAAAAAATAATAAAAAAACAAATAGTATATTGCACATGCAAGAAAAATATAATAATAAAAGAGCTTTTTTAAAAAATTAAAAAATATAGCTTATAATCATTGACACTCTGTGTCAGCTAAGGAAATATAAAATGCAAGGCTTTCTCACCAAAAATGAGATCCATTTCCTCTTAATATCTGGCCATGATCACTGTGAGTAGAAGGCAAATGAATTGAACAGTAGTACAAATATGTAGTTTCAATATCCCCAAAATTCTCAATAACCCAATTAATTACAATAGCAAACAAACACATTTTCACATTTCACATAAGTTGTATGACATTTAAAGCCTATGAATTGATGGACATTTTTCACAATTTTTACAAATGTAGCAATCTTTCAACCTTGCTATTTAAACATATATTTTTAAACAAAGTAAAACTCATCTTGGGTTAAGAACATAATGAAGAAATCTATATATCATTCTGGTAGAAGTAAAATAGTGAGCTGAAGAGTATAAATAAATGGTCTCCTTTTTTGGAGGCTTATAGGGATACAAATGCCCTGAGATTGACTGCTCAACTTCCATTCACATATTTAGAAATGCGGGAAGGTTGGGGGTTATAAAATGTATTTCACTTCAGCTACTATTAGCCTTACCTCATGGTAGGAGCAGGCAAAAATAACCAGAGATTGTTAAAAAAAATTACAAAAATCATATTTTAAAAACCCTTTTTTAAAAATTTAATTTAAATTTAAATTTAAATTTAATTTAATTTTATTAATTGTTTATTATTTTTTATTATTTATATATTATATATATATTTACATATTTATATATTTATAATAAAATAACATATTTTATTATTAAATATTATTAATAATTAATTATTAAAAATAATAATTTAATTTAAATTTAAATTTAAATTTTAAAATTTAAAAATCATTTGAGACATTTAGCACATTAAATCTTCCAAAAGTTGTTATACAATTGTAACCAGTTCTGAAGTCCATCTATCCTCAGCAAAATAGAAAAAACTGTTTTTTTTTTCTTATATGGGCTTAATTATTACAATGATATTTTTTCAATAATTATAGGGGGAAAGCAACAGAATTTTAAAACTCAGTACATTCAAAATAAATTCAATCAACCTTCAGTGTAACAGAATAATATTCAATCCAGTAATATATGAATTTAACATCACAAAGTTAAACCTTAAACAAAAAAAAATGTAATAGAATACAGATTTTTATAAACCATTGGAGTTTGAAATGCCTCAAAATTTATCATTTAGTCTCTTTGAAGTTCTTTAGGTGTGTTTTTTTTTTCTTTTAATTAATTATCCATTTAGATGCCTATTGTCTGAAGGCAGAGTGGTAAGAGCTAGGCAATGGGGTTCAAGGGACCCGTCCAGGGCCCCACAGCTGGGAAGTATCTGAGGCCAGATTTTAACCCAGGGCCCTAAGTCTTTAGGTCTGGCTCTCAGTTTGCTGAGCCACCCATTTGCCTCCCCAAAGTTGAATCTTTGGGCTGAATCTTTCTTCTGGCACACAGGTGAAATCAATGAAATTACCAGAACAGTCAAAAGGTATCCTTTTAAACAGTCCATTGTTTTTTAAGTTTCTGTTTGAAAAGTCTGTTTCTTCTCCTCTCCCTTTTTCTCTCTCCCCTGCTCTGATACCTCCTCCTGCCCCAGTCCACATGGAGCCCAGGCCTCCCACATGGAGCCAATAACCCCCCCTTTCTTACCAGCTGATAGAAATGAGTCCCGAGCGATCTGCTCCAAGGAACTGGGTTTGTTGGGCAGACAGGTCAACAGGTGATTGCAATCTTGGTTGAATCAGGTGGGCCTGGTGAGTGAGAGAAAGACTGCGGGTGGGCAGGGCCAGGAGCCAGAGCATAGACAAACAGGGCTGGGATCTTGGGCACCAGGTGAGAGGCCAGGAGCAGAAGCAGGAGCCAGAGAGGGCCACAGGCAGGAGCTGATCAAGATGATTTTCTAAAAAGCATCTTGGAGAAATGTGGCTTAAAAAATTTCTAGGCACTAGCTATTAAAGATTAAATCAGAAGATTGAGATATTTTGTTTTCCCAAAGTGGTTACGCCAAACTGTAAAAATTAAAATTAGGGGAGACTGAGGCAGGTAGAAATTAGTTTCTCTCTGCAAGGAGTATTATATTTTATGAGGTTTATTAAAGGTTGAGAATTTAAGAATATACAAGTAAGAAAAAACACGTGCCTAGGCCAGAGGCCTAAGCAAGACCTCACCTACATTATGGAAAGAGCCACGTCTGCCCCAAAATGGAAGTCCAAAAGAGCACACAAAAGCCTTTGCAATCAGCTTAAATCCTTCCTCAATCTCAGCCCACATCAGAATTGTGTGAGATTACAAAGCATTTTGGGGAAGTGGAGCAAGGGCTTGTGGGGATTGAAGTCCTGGATTCCAGTCCATTTTTACAATAGCAAAAACACTCCAGCAAGTCATCACGAGGATTATTCATTATGATCAGGTGGGATTTATACAAGAATAGAAGGTTAGTTCAATATTAGGAAAAACATCCACATAATTGACGACAACAAAAAGCAAACCAACAAAAATCACATGATTATCTCAATAGGTGCAGAAAAAGCTTTTGAGAAAATACAACATTCATTCATATTGAAAACACTAGAAAGGATAGGAATAGAAAAGTCTTTCATAAAAAGAATAATCAGTATTCATCTAAAACTATCAGCCAACAGCATCTACAATGGGGATAAATTAAAAGCCTTCCCAATAAGATCAGGAGTGAAACAAGGATACCTATTATCATCTCTATTATTTAACATTGTACTAGACACACTAGCAGTAGCAATTAGAGAAGAAAAAGAAATTGAAGCTATTAAAATTGGCAATGAGAAGACTGAGCTATCACTCTTTGCAGATTATATGATGGTCTACTTAAAGAATCCTAGAGAATCAACTAAAAAACTAGTTGAAATAATCATTTAGTAAACTTGCAGGATACAAAATAAACCCACATAAGTCATTAGCATTTTTATATATCTCCAATATATCTCAGCAAAAAGAATTAGAACAAGAAATTCCATTTAAAATCACCATAGAAAATATAAAATACTTAGGAATCTATCTGCTGAGACAAACTTTATGAACACAACTACTAAACACTTTCCACAAAATTAAAACTAGATCTGAACAAATGGAAAAAACATTAACTGGTCATGTGTAGAATGAGCTAACATAGTAAAAATGACTATCCTACCCAAACTTATTTACTTATTTAGTGCCATACCCATTGAACTACCAAAAAACGTTTTTTACTGAATTAGAAAAAACTTTAAGAAAGTTCATTTTGAAGAACAAATGATCAAGCATATCCAGGGAAATAATGAAAAAAATTGAGAAGGAAAGTAGCCTTGCAGTCCCAGATTTCAAACTATACTATAAAGTAATGGTCATCAAAACAATATGGTACAAAACAATATGGCTAAGAGACAGAAAGGAGGATCAATGGAATAGACCTGGGGTAAGTGACCTCAGTAAGACAGTCTATGATAAGCCCAAAGATCTCAGTGTTTGGGACCAAAATCCACTATTTGATAAAAACTGCTGGGAAAATTTGAAGACAGTATGGGAGATATTAGGTTTGTATCAACATCTCACATCCTACACCAAGATAAACTCAGAATGGGTGAATGACTTGAATATAAAGAAGGAAACTATAAGTAAATTCTGTGAATATAGAATAGTTTAAATGTCATATTTTGGGAAATGAAAGACTTGAAAACCAAGCAAGAGCTAGAAAAAAATCAAAAATATAAAATCAATAATTTTGATTAAATCAAATTTAAAAGTTTTTGTAAAACAAAACCAATGCAACCAAAATTAGAGGGGAAGCAGCAAATTTGGAAACAATCTTCATTACAAAAACCTCTGATAGGAGGCAGAGTCAAGATGGCGGCCTAGAAGGAGCAGAAGTTCATACCTCTGAATACCCTTCCTTACCGATCACAAACTGAATGCTTCTAGGGGACTGAAAATCACACCTAACAACAAGACAGAGCCAAGGAACTCTCCTGCTGGACCCAACTCAAAAGATACATCCCCAGAAAATCCAGAATCTGAGAACACTCAGGTTTAAGGGCAAGGCAGAATGAAGGTACCAGGACCCCTCCCCCAGCTCACCCAGAGCACTGAGACTCAAACAGCAGCGGGGAACTTCTGGGTGGGCAAAGGGGCAGGTCTGGAGGGTGTACCTTGAGGGTGTACAAAATATTATTATTTAAATTAAAAAGTTTAAATTCCTTTTGAGAAGAATTTTAGGTAAAGAAAGATGCTAATTCCCTGAATCCAAAAACTGAACTGTTGGAGAAGACACCATGAAGAAGCCTCCAGACCATAAGCTGCACAAGAAGATCAAGAATGAACTTTGGGTGTAGTTGATTGAACATTTATTTGTATGTATAATTTCACATGCCAAAGAGGACTGCCCCCTAACTGGCTTTTTGGCAATGCATCCAGCAATTATTGGTTTTGTTCTTTATATATCACAAAGAAGCTCATGGTGGGAAGGGGTAGAACATCAATCCATTTGAAGGGTAAAGAGTTTGGAAATAGGAAATACTCAACTCTTATGTGTTTGACATTGACCTAAAAAGGGAAGAACAACTCAATCCATTGGGGAAGAGAATAGATTTGTACCCTATAGGGGAGTAGAATTCTAACAAACAGAATAGTGGAGAGGGAAGCAATACAAAGGGGGGGATTTTAGAAAGATTACAGGGAAAATAAGGGGGGGATAAGGAAGGAAGGGGGTAGAAAGGGAAGTAAAATTAGGGTGGTAACTAGGGAGACTGATAAAAAACAAACATTGGTGTAGAAGGAAATAGTGAAAGAAGAAAAGGCAGGACCAAGAGTAGAAATCAAAATGCTGTGAAATACACAGCTAGTAATCATAACTCTGCATGTGAATGGAATGAACGCACCCATAAATTCCAAGTGAATATCAGAGTGGATTTGAATCTAAAACCCTACCATATGCTGTTTACAAGAAATACACATGAGGAAGGTAGATACACATAGGGTGAAAGTAAGAGGATGGAGCCAAATCTATTGGGCATCAACTGATAAAAAGAAGGCCGGAGTCGAAATCATGATATCTGACAAAGCCAAAGTAAAAATAAATCTAGTTAAAAGAGATAGGGAAGGTGATTACATCCTGATAAAAGGCAGTATAGACAATGAGGAAATATCTGTACTCAACATGTATGTACCAAATGGCTTGCATCCAAATTTCTAAAGGCGAAACAGAGGAGCTCAAAGATGAAATAGACAGAAAAACTATACTAGTGGGAAACCTGAACCTTCCTCTCTCTGAACTAGATAAATCAAACCAAAAAAATAAAAAAGAAACAGGTAAGAGAAGTGAATGAAATCTTAGAAAAATTAGAATTAGTAGACATGTGGAGAAAAATAAATAGGGACATAAAGGAATATACCTTCTTTTCAGCAACACATTGTACATTCACAAAAATTGACCATGTATTAGAGCATAAAAACATTGCGAAGGAGTGCAAAAGAGCAGAAATAATAAATGCAAAATGCAAGCAGCTGCTGGAACTAGTGGGCAAGGCAGTAGCAGAAGCAGCACCCGGGGTTAGGTGTGAAGGCCAACAGAGAGTGGTGGAGGGCAGCATGTGCTGGGAAGGGGGAATGGCTAGAAGCCTGACTGCTTATCTGGGGTTGGGCTGCTGGCTGGAAGCAGCTGTGGCTGTAAGGCAATAGCAGTTTTTAACCATGGGATAAGCCTCACCTGGGGAGGCTTCAAGAGCAGCTTGGGTTTGAAAACTGGCAGAGGGAGTCATTAAAAAAATTCCCAGTTCAGATCCCTTTGTAGTCAACCAATTGTAAAGATAAAACAATAATTTGATACTCCAAGTATTATTCTAATACTATTTATTAAAGTTGACCTAGAGCAAAAAATGAAAATTAAGCACCAGAACAAAACTCAGCCACTCCTAGCTCCATGCTGCTCCCACCAGTCAGCCTCTAGGAGAAAGAGAGCAAGAGAAAAAAAAAAGTGCTCCAAAACTTAAACTGAATACAAAATTAATCCAGGATGCACAACAGGAAAAGGGAAAATGGGATTATGGGAAATGTAGTCTCTAGGGTTCAAGATTCTAAATCATTACACTATTCATGTAATATGACCATTTGTTAATTGGGAAATGCTCTGTATTCTTATAGATTTGACTCAATTCTCTATATCATTGAGAAATGAACCTCTTATCAGAGGCTTGATAGAAAGTTTTCCCCCACCCCCAATTTGTTGTATGTCATCATATCATCTGCATAAGGATAGCTTTATTTCCTCATTGCCTATTCTAATTTTTCCATTTTTTATTTTCTTATTGCTATAGCTAGCATTCCTAATACAATATTGAATAGTAGTGATGATATTAAGTACTCTTATTGCTCTCCTGATTTTACTGGAAAGCCTTCTTACCCTCATTATAGATAATATTTTTCTTATGGTTTTATAGAGATGCTGTTTATCATTTTGAGTAATATTCCATTCATTTTAAAGTTATCTATTTCAATAGGATTGGGTATTGTGTTTTGTAAAAGGCTTTTTATGTCTTTTGAAATAATCATTTAGTTTCTGTTGATTTTATTGCTATGGTCTATTATAGAGATAGTTTTCCTAATATGAAACCATCCCAGTATTCCTAATATAAAATCTACCTGGTCATAGTGTATGATACTGTGGAAAGGTGGGTCATGTAATTATGAATTGTAAGAAGAGAAATCAGGAAAATAGAACTAGAAGCTTCAGTAATAAGGATAATTTTAGGAGGAATAGTAATTAAAATGAGGCAAGTCAAAACTCACACCCAAATATTTGTACTCAGTTTGGGAACTCCCCTCAGTATGGGGGACTCCACAGGTGTGGACAAAAGAATCTAAATGAATGATGGTACTTGGGAGGGGAAGGGGCCTCAAAGAGTCTGGGGGTGAATTTTAGGCCTTTTCAGACCCTATTGCCTTATTGATGTTAACTATTTCAGTTTCTTCCCCTCCCCATAATGAAGAAGTCTCTGTAAATACAAAATGAATGTAATTTACTGTTAACAATTTAACTTTGATTGATTGTTCTCATGTAAAATGAGTACCTTCTATTGACAATGAATGACTAACCTGTCACATTTATTGTATTTGCTGACTTTTAAGACTTAATTTTGTTTTTAGGTTCACATATTAATTTAATATATCACATTCCATTATACTGTGTCACTTTCAATTACTGTGTTTTGGCTATTAGTTATATGTTCTGTTACATTGTCTTTATTTGTACTCTCCCTCTATGACTGGACTGGTGATAATACCATTATAAAAGTCCATGGACAAGTTGGACAAACTCTTTTCCTTGGCAAAACTATAAGTCCTTATGGATGCTGGGTTTGTCATCAGATTCACTGAGATCACATGTTGCCTTAACAGTCTTTTATTCCTTTTTGCCTTCATTAATTGTCATATATATGATGACAAATAGACTTAATCAAACTGGTTACAACCTGTATGCAACCTTTGGAGAATGAGCTAAATATCTCAGTTGATTTTAAGGGATCTTCAGAAGTGATTTTAGATATCTAGCTTGCCTGCCTCTGAGTTGTTTGTTTGAGTTATAATCTCATCCGGGAGGTGGGAATGATTTTTCCTATGGAGCCTAGTAGCTTTCAATGGGCTTATTATACTTGTAACTCTTTTGTTTATTTTACCCTTCCACCAGAATAATCTAGATTCTTGGTGACATTTTTAGATCCAAAAGATTTTCATCAAGAGTACAGAGGTTTTTCTGGTTTCTCTTGCCAAATTTTGGAGTGATAGTAGTTATAGACTTTGTCAAAAATATCTCAGCCAATGTTGAAAGATTGTATAGCTCTGTAGAACTTGTGACAAATATCCATGAGCTTCAAAAGCTTTTAAATGACACACAGCAAGTAGCTGTAGAGACTCATGTAAATCCTAATGATATCTGGTAGAAACTCTCATGGCTGAAAGGAATGGGTTTGTTTACATTTGTCCTAAAATGGGCTGTTATAATTTTAGGGATTGTGGTACTTCTTAGAATCTGCACTTGTTGTACTACTGTTTTTAAAAGGCTTTTAGCTGGTGAAAAAATAATGTATATTCACACATTCAATCATGGCAAAGTTAAAAGAGGAATAGATCTCATTTTTGATTGAGAAACCTTTGTGTTATGCATCTACTTGACTAACACATGGTCACATGGAATGTGAACTATGAAATTATGATTTATTATTTTTTCTTTATATTTGCAATAGGATATTTGATTTTTTTTCTTTTTCCCTATCCTTTGTACTATTTGAAGTACATGGAATCAGTATTAAAGTTTTTGACTTGAGTGCTAAGTTTAGAGTATCTATTAGCCCCAATGTCTATGCATACCCAAAAGATTTAGACTATGCAAACCTGCCATAAATTGATAAATGTTATGGGACTTTGCTTAATAACTGTGTCTGTTTCCAGGAGAAGGGATTAAAAAAGAGACATTTCACAGTGCCAAGGAAGCGCAAAGTTAACCTGCTCACTGCCAAGGAGCACAAAGGTCAAGGAGACCAACCAATCTTGGTGGGATTGATGAGATTCTGTGCCAAAAGGGTACTTGAATTTCTTGTGGGTTTGAGGTTGTAGTTGTTTGACATACATCAGATGCAGGTCTTCCTCATGCCACACTTCTATCAAGTATCCCACTTTGGCTGCTATTCTGGTTCCCCTATCCTTGACAGTAAAGGTAAAATCAGACCAGAGAATGATTTTTCCCATTTGCTGCTGAAACCTACTCCCTTCATTCATATAGTTTGGCAATTTTCTGTAGTCTTGGTTGCCGATTGGTAAAGTGCTATGTTGTTGCAATTGTCCTAAAGGCCTGTGGGACATAAATCACTCTAATTGGGCCTTGCTAATGATTCAAAGACCTGTTACAGGTTTATTCTTTTTTTTACTCAGAATTTTATACATGTGATATTTTTATTTTGTTTTATTATTATTTTTTTTTAATCAGAATTTAATTCTTTCTCTTTTATTTGAGGTTTTTTTGGAGGGGATTTGATTTTCTTTTGACAATTGCTTCATATACCTCATAACTCAGTCATGTATCCCAGGGTGATTCTGGTATTGGTCAACACCTCCTCAGGGGGATTGTGTAATTACCCTAAAATCCAAGATTTAAAATCTTTTGGAGAAATTTCATGAAAAGAAACATATTCTTTCTAGGGGACCCCATATCTTCCCACAAGTTCAACACTTTCTATATGATGATGGTTACTAGTTAACAAGAAACAACAGGATTTGGATTTTCTACCCATCCCAAATAATTCCCATTCCAATTTAATCAAATACCTTTTTTCATGCTTCATTAAAATATTTTACATTGTTATACTTTATTAGCATAGCACTTTCTTTAATTTTATATAATATCATTGAGTGTCATGTATATAGAAGAGGGAGAGGTGGTAAACAAAATACTTAACTGAAATGTACAACCCTAGTCTCTCTCCTGAGTACTATTCCTATTCATTAACTCCATAGAATATGGCCTAATGAATGTCTTATGGAAATTTGAAGTTCAATATTTCTAAAACAAAATCTGCCCACTCCTTTGTCTAAATTTTTCTTTTGCCACATTACTTAATTTTCTGTTGAAAGGGCCACCATCTTGCTTTGTCATTCATTCTCACAATCTTATAGAAATTCCAAATATATGACTAATGGTCAAGTCTAGTCAGTCCTCCTGATATTTTTCTTGTATTTATGCTTTTATTTACTCACAAGTTGACTACTCCAGTTCAGGCCATTATCACTTCTTACGCGGAATATCATGATAGCCTTTTAATTGAGCTTTTTGTTCTGAGTCTCTTTTGACTTTAAATCATTCTTCACATAATTGCCAGTGTGAATTATGTAAAGCACAGATCTGACTTTATCACTCCTTTGCTCTATAAACCCTAATGCCTCCCTATTCTTATGTTTACTATACAATTAAAACTCAATTTTTTGACATTGAAAGTTATTCCCAATATTGCCACCAGTTAACTTTCAGGGTTCAATATATATTAATACCTTTTACATGCATTATTGTCATTAGAAATTGGCTTTTTTGCTGTTCCTCATATAACTTTATACCTACTATTTTTTTTTTTGCTTTTGACAGTGTGTCACTCTTAAAGTCTGTCATTTTCTTTAAGGTCACTTCAAATGTCATCTCCTAAAGAATTTTGAACTATTCTGCTGCTACAATACCTTTTACCTACTACATATAACATATATGAGTAGATGTTGTTCACATAATAGAATGTAAGCTTTTTGAAAAAAAGAATTCATTTTTATATCATTGCTTTAAACAGTTTCTTAAGTGATAGGTGTGTATGTTTTAAGCATATCAATCAATCACTTTCATAACTAAAGGTAGCCTATTCCACTTGTGAATAGCTATAATTGTTTGGAAAGTTTTTGTTTCTTTGTTTGTTTTCCTGACATCAAATTTAAATTTCTTTTTTGAAACTTCTATCCATTATTCCACATTTTGCCCCGTGGCACCAAAAGAATGAGTCCAATGCATCTTTCTGGTGAAAATCTTCAAATATTTGAAAATAAATATGATACCCCCTTGCCCAATTCTTCTCTTCTTCAGATCAATTTCACCCTACTTACCACCATATAGCCATATTCAAGGTTTTCTAAACTACGCTGATTACCTTCTATTAACTTGGAAATAACACAGAACTATTAAATAGTCAGAAAAAACAAGTCTTTAATCAGGATAGGGATAAGTCCAATTTGGCCCCTTACTCAGAGACGGCGCCACAACCTTTTCAGAGTGCAAACCCTGGACTCTGGGGATGTTATCCCTAGGGAGCGCCACAATGCTAGATGACAACTCCGAGTAACAAAAGTATTTGGGGAACCTATATACCATTTGGGAAATCCAGGGGCAGGGAAAGATGATTGACATCACTATAGCTACAAAGAAAATGGGAGTGCTCAACCCACACTGACAAGATACAATCAAGCTTGGGAAAAGAATCATAGCTAGATACTAGGGTGTAAGTAAGAGAAGGGGCTGCTCACAATGGATACTAAAGAATGGTTCCTCCTCAGGTGTGGATCTTCTTGGGAAGGTTCTAATACAATAGGGGAGACTACCTAAAACAAAGAGGGTCCTTAGCATATGCTTATCTCACCCAACCAGGATTGTCATTTCCCTGAGGGTCCCCCACTCAGTCTGAAAGTCTAACTTGGGATTCCCTTCAGGGTAGATTTCCATGGGAACAGGGAACAAGTACAAGCTTTGGGGTCTCCAATCTACAAGCTAAATCTAAAATTGGGGTTCATCCGATCCCACTAGGCCACAAGTTTGGGATTCCTAAATTCCATGTTGACACTTCCTTTGGACCTTCTCCAGCTAATCAATATTTTTAAAGTGGTCACTGAGATATAACAATACTCCATATGTGATATGACAAAAGCAGAGTATAGCAGAACTGTAGCTAACATTCTGGATATTCTAAGCTTTCTGGGCACCATATCATAATGTAGGTTCATTTTGACTCTAAGAATAACATTTAGTCATTTAAGAGGTACAATTGTATAAAGTCTAAGAAAATATAGCATTTTCTTATTTGAGAATGAGCACAATTCAATAAGATATATGTTCATAGCTAGCAGGTTAGTATATATTTAATTTATTTTATAATTATAAACAAAACTATTTGGGTTTTGTTCTATTGGTATAAAAGAGTGAAGAATTATTTTATTTGTATCAGACAATACCTTTTGTATTTCTCAAATGACATTGGGGTAGTTTCTTTTCTGTTTAATTAAAAAGGAAAATACCACCAAGGGATATTGGTTCTGTTAATTGGATCTTAAATCACAAGTATAAAGTTTATTGCTAGCAACCAAATTGTAGACCTGTTACTATGGGATTTCAGAATACTTATCCTAAAGCAGTGGAAATTACTAATATTGTTATTTTAGCTGACAAAACAGGAATTTTAAAGTTAAGCATTTAGAATTCCCCAGATAATTTTATGCATATAGAGAAAAGCATTGTAGTCAATAAGAACTGTGAGCAAATTATCTAAGCAAGGTGCAAACCACAGCAAAAAAAAAAAAAAGGTGGTAGTGTTTTTCCCCCCTTAATTCTGTTAGACAGTAGGAGAAATAATAAGAATTGAGGGGGAAATAGACCAGAATATAAAGGAAGTAGGAGAAAACCTGAATAAAACATCAAGGTAAAATTATAATTAAGTTCATTATGCAATAATGGCATTATGTAACACATATGCCAAAGCAATTAACAAAAACTAAGCAGAACATTTTCCCTGCAATTTTGTGATTATTCCTGGAGGTGAAATGAAAATCTACTTACCCACAAATATTCTCAGTCAAGTGCTTCCTAAAAAGAAACAAGATAAATAATAGCATCCCCTTTCAAAGGAATAAGACTTGGCTCTAAGAAAAAAAAAACATTATTGTATACTGATATTCTTTGAAACATTAGTGATCATAGAATCCATCCACTTCATTTTACAACTTGGAAATTGAGGCTCTGAGAGGCAAAGGGATTTACCCTCTAATAAAGTGGATAATTGTTAGGGAAGCTAAGATTCAAATTTAACCCATCCTACTCAAATATACCTTATGCAAACCTAATATCCTTATTTGAAAAAGTAGCAGCATGCAGCATTCAAACACTAATCCATCAGTCAAATCAATCAGCAAGAATGTTAAATATCTACTCTGTCTTGTGTAAAACAAAGCACAATTCAATAATCTAATTCAACAAATATTTGCATGTATTATGTACAGATAATTGGTAAAGATAGAATTTAGATAAAATATTTTATTTATGTAGTCTAATAGGAACATATGAAATACAAAGGTAGGGTTACAGAATAACAAATAAGTGTATTATAGTAGTACAAAACAAAGTTCTATATGAGGAAAATTTGGAAAAAGAAAAGGCTATTTACAGGATGATATTTTTTGGAAGAACTGAGAAATTTGTCAAGTAAAAGATTAAGGGAGAATATTTTGCATTTTGCATAGGATTGAAAAAATGATAGGATAAAAGGCAGAGAAATAACAAGGTATTGGTATGCATTGGGAACAATAAGTAGTAGAGTTTGCCTGGAGAAGAGATTATTTGAGGGAATTAAAGGTGAGATAAACTTAGAAGGACAAGAGAATGCTAAATTCTAGAGATGCATTAAACAAGAGATGTAATTAGTAGGTAAAAGGTTGACACCAATTGTTTTTAAACAAAGAAATAACAAGCAAGCATTATAGTATAATGGAAATTCTAGTAGGCTTGGAGTGAGAGGATTCAAATTCAAATCTTAGCTGTACTTTCTTTTAACTAATGACAATAATGATAATAGCTAGTATTGCATATTTTGTACAAGATGCCAGATATTTTGCTGACCAATATACAGATAATATATCATATTTGATTCTCATAGTTACTCAAGGAGGCAGACAATATTATTATTCCTATTTTTGAGTTCAGGAAACGGAGGTAAATAGATTTCAAGTTCCTTGTCCTGGATGACTATATGTAAGTATAGTTTAAGAAAGGCAAGACTTACTTAGAACTCTATCCACTCTACCACCTAGGTGCCTCCATTTCATCATCTTTAAAATTATGTAATTAGATTCCACTAAAGTGCCTTCCATCACTAAATCTATGATCCCATGACTAGATCCAAGGATAAAAAAAGATAGTGACTTAGTGCTATAAAAAGCATTGGAAGTGTCAACTAGAAAAAACACAGAACTATTAAATAGTCAAAAATCACTCTTTAATCAAGGGAAAAGGGGTTAGCGCTACTAATAGGACAACAGAGCTGCTTTCCAAGACTGCACAGAGTCAAGACGCCCGGGTCACCAGCCCCTGGGAGTGCCACCGACTCAGGATGGACTCCAAGGAACAAAAGAACTTGGGGAACCTATATACCACTCTAGATGACCTGGGGGGTTTAGGATTAGAGGGACAATTGATTGACTTTACAATGGCAAGAAAGGAAAATGAAGAGTTCCAGACAGGAATAATAGTGAGGGGCTGATGCCCTATAATGGACACAAAAGGGAAAGACCCAGCCCAGAGCTGGGTCACCTTGGTCATGGACCTTAGCCTAGGGGGAGAAACCATTGGGACAAAAGGGATGTTCAATATTGGATGGGATTAGCTGTTCCCACCCAGACTACCAGGAAGTTCACTGTCTGGTGAAGAGGGACCTTCCCTCAGGGGGAAACCTCTCCTGTGACAAGGTCAAAACCTGGAGTTTCTACACTCAAACTAAATAAACTGGGGATCTCTATATTTCCATGTTGACAGAAGAAAAAGGAAAGAATATGTTGGAGAGTATAAGAACTATTTTGGTTTTGTACAAATTAAAAACTTTTACTAGGGTAGATGTATTTTAGTAATTGATCCTAGAATTCTAGGTGACTTGAATCACTCTCTTGCTCACTTCTCAAGTTGTTTATTTGTCATCTGGAAACAGAAGTCCATAGATACATTCAACTCAATATTTCTAAAATTGAATTTCATTTTTCCCAGAAACATTTCCTTTCCCCTATTGTCATTGTCAAGGGTATGACCACCTTCCCAGACAATTCTGCTCAAAATTTAATGTCATATTCACACTCTAACTGCCTTTTTCAACCCCCATATTTAATCAGCTGCCAAGACTCAGATTTATCCCCACTCTGCTAAGTTTTCATCTTAGCTATCAGAATGATCTTCCGAAAACACAAGCCTCTCCATGTCACATCAACATCACTTCATTTAGTCAAGTCTTGAGTCCTTCTTTCTTACTTTAATAAAAGTCCCACATAAAGTAACCTCTTCCAGTCTTTCTAGTCTTTTTAATGCCTTACTCTCTTCTACATAGTCTGTTATCCAATAGCTTTGACCTCTTTGGTGTTTCTCAAACTATATCTTGCCTCCACATTTTACCTCCACGAGATTCCACAGGTTGTCCGATGGACTGGACTGCTCTCCTTCCTTATTTCAGCTTTCTAGTTTTTCTACTTTCCTTCAAGTTTTAGCAAAATTCATACATTTTGCAAGAGGTCTTTCCCAGTCCTCCTTAATCTTAGTGTCTTCCCTCTGATATTACCCTTAAATTTATCACTTATATATTTTATTTGTATATAGTTGTTTGTATCCTCTATCAGATTATGAACTCCTTGAATGTAAGAATTTATTTTTTGTGGCTTAGAATTTACCACAGTGTGTAACAGATAGTGAACATTTAAAATTGTGGGTTAATCTGACTTATTGATTGCCTTCACAACCTGGCTTGATCTTACCTTCCCAGGCTGAGTATATCAACTGAAAGTTAATGGGAATACTGAATCTAGGAGTAGCTTTGGGGTTTTGTTGGCCAGGTACATCCAGCAAACCTGTATGCTCAAATGCTGGACATCAAACATCTCTAAATTATTGACCCCAACCATAGGATAAATGACATAGATTTCATGGGTTGGATGGATTTTGGGACACCAGAGTTTGGAGGAGGGTCAGAGCCCAATCAGAAACCAGACTCACCAATCTGTAAAGAAAAATAATGCTAGCAAAACTAATCATTTGTTATCTCTATAAATTTATGTTTTAAATAGAGATAATATATATTTAAGTATTCAATGCAAAAAAAATTATTTCTGTTGAACTGTATAATGACATAGACCAACTTTGGCAAAGATATAACATGTGTAGAGCTGGAAATTGGGGATCTACTTGGTTCCCTCTCTTCCCAGAGCCTGAGGACATTGTTTTGCTTTCTCCATCCCTCTGTCCAGTCACCCCAAAACAAGCACTTTATCTCTCAACTCTCCCTGGTAATGTGGGAACTCACAAACAGCATGAATTTGCCCTCTGGAGACTCAAACTCCAAAAAGGTTCACAAGGAAAGACACACACACACACACACACACACACACACACACACACACACACACACATATAATTTTTCAAAAGAGAGGGAAAATTTTTTCTATGATTCTGGTCCAACACAGCTGATATGATATCAAAATCTCATTTACCTTCAACTGAATATAACATTTCCTTTCATATATACTGTGATCTAGGCAAATTGGACTTTTTAATATTCCTCATATGTAGAATTTCAATTCTTTCTCCTCAATGCCTATTTCAAATTGCCTCCCATATCTGGAATGTACTGCAGTCCATTTTCTATCTCTTGAAATTCCTAGTTCCTTACAAAGGAAACACTCAAAACTTACCTCCTACATGACATCTTGCCTATTTCCCCTAAGTAGTATTTCCATGCTTAATTATATTTTATTTACCTTATACATATGTTACATATATTAGTTATTTATGTGTATACATATATTCATATATATTAAAATTTGCACAATTTCAAGTCATATGTAAAATATGGTAATTATTTTGAGTTCATTGAAATATATAATACAAATTCAAATAATTAAATAAAAGGATTCCTTACTTGCACTATTAAGATCATTATATATTTTAAGCCAGTGAAAATTTATACAAAAGTGTGATTGAAGAAACTTGATGGTAAATGATACCCAGGGATCAAGGATAATAGCCACCCATATTGAAATGCAAAGAAGATAAAGAAGCCTAGGGAATTAACAAGGGAAACCATAGGTTCAAGGCTTGATTGATATGGAATCATGTGAGATTTGTGTGAGAGAGAATTCCTGAGGTGGGGGAAATAATCTTTCATAACTTAACTTCCTACTGCCTTTATAGTTTTCTTATACATTACTTCTTATCATACTACTGTCCTATATGACTTTTTGATCCAGTGTCCCCAGCTTCCTTACTGATCCTTGAACAAAGCACTCTGTCTCTTAGCTCTGGTTGTCAACCATGAAAGAAAAATAAAGGGTTGCAGTAATATTTTCTAGAAACCATGCAAGTTATTTAAAAACAAAACAAAACAATTTTTTCACAGTCATTCTCTATAAATTTTGAGTTCCAAATTCTCTCATTTCCTCCTTCTACTCACACACACTTAGAAGGCTACCATTTTGATATATGTGATACATGTGAAATCATCCATTACTTGTTTCCATATTAGCCATATCAGAAAAAAAAACCAAAAACTTCAATTTGCACTGTGTTTATCAGTTCTTTTTCTGGATATATGTAGCATTTTTTTATGATGAGTAATTTGGACTTATCTTGGATCCTTGTATTGATTTGAGTAGGTAGTTCACAACCAAATGAACAGTTTATTATTATGCATTTTCCCCTCATTCCTTCTAGCATTTGTCATTTCTAATTAGTGTGAGGTCCTATCACAGAGTTATTTTTATTTGCATTTCACTAATTTATAGTGATATATAGCATTTCTCATACAAGCATAAATAGCTTTGATTTGTCCTTCTGAAAACTGGCTTTAATTTCCATTGACTATTCATCAATGGAAGAAATTTAATAAATTTGACTCCATTCTCTATACATTTAAAAAATGAGACCTTTGCCAAGGCAACTTGTATTTTTAAAAATATTACACCATCTATGAGAGATTTTGAAAAAGATTAATTCCTTGACTATCTCTTTTAAAATTAGGTCCACTCCTATTTTTGTTATTGTTGTTGTTGTTATATCATGATTGCTACCCCTGAATTTTTTTCTCTAGTCCTTTATTTTTAACTCTCTGTTGTCTTTTTGTTTCAAGCATGTGTCTTATAAACTACAGATTACTGGTCTAGTTTCTCATCAATTCTAATATTGAAATATGTGAGTTAAATAACAAAATAACAGGTTTATTAAACTAAAGGGAGAATGGAAAGAGGTTCAGGGAATAACTAACTTTAACCACAAATTGGAGATTAAACCCTTATAACTTCCTATAACTATCCTAAACTAACTCCTTAAATTATTAATTAAGATTAGGGAGGGTTTGGTAAGGGCAAGAACAAGGCCAAAGTAGATCTCACACAACTGGAGTCCTTCTTTGGGTCAAGAAGCAGTGTCAGTAGGAAGTCATCAGTAGCTCTGTTGAACATCCCCTCCTCCTCAGCAGCAGCAAGATTAAGCACTGTCTCCAGAAAACCCACAGGTGAGGGAATCACTGGATTTCTCTCTGGGTCTGCTCCAGAAATACCAGACTGAAAACTCTCTGTGGTCTCTCCTGGCTATTAGGGAAAAGCAAAAGTTTCTCTTCCCCAACATTCTGGAATCTCTCTTGCTCTCCAAGACTTCTTGGTTTGCCTTGTATGACTTCCTGGTTTGCAGGATTTCCTGTTCCTGGTAAAATCCCTTACAATTTATAAACTATATATTGTTGGTCTAGTTGCTCATCCATTCTAATATCTATTTTCATTTTATAAGTGAGTTTATCCTATTCATATTTATAGTCATGATTAAGTAACAATGTATTTCCTTCTATCCTATATTCCTTTGTTTCTATATTTCTATGTCTTTATCCTGTCCCTCCTCAAAAATCCTGCTTCCCTTACCTGACCACTACTTCTCTTAATCCACTCTCTCTCATTATCTCTTCCCACATTATCTCTAATCCCTTTCCCTTCTTAATTCCCTATTGGGTAAACTAGCTTTCTAAACACACATGAATATATATGGGAATGAGATGTGATCATTGTCCATTTTCCCCTCTACAATAAAAGCTCTACCTTGAGTTCCTCATTTACATGAGATTATCTTCTACATTCTAATTTTAGTTTTCTCCTTCCAGTGGATCTTTATTTTTTGCATCTTTATTTGTTTTTGAGATTATTCCAGTGTAATTGACCAACACTCATGCATTCTATATATACTCCTTCTAAGTGTACTAATGTTGACATTTTTAGGAGTTGCCTGTGGTATATAGTAATGGAAACATTTTTAATTTATTGAGTCCTTATGATTTCTCATTCATGTATTCTTCTTATGCTTCCCTTGTCTTCATTTTGAATCTCATTTTTTAATTATGGTCTTTTTATTTAAAAAGTCCCTGGAAATTCTATATTTTGCTAAATTCCCATTTCCCCTTTTAGTATTATAATCAGTTTTGCTCGCTATCTAATTTTTGGTTGTAATCCAATACATTAGCCTGCTGGAATATCACATGTCAAGTCTTCCCCTACTTTATTTTGGATGCTGCCAAATCATATTTGACCTTGACAGTGGCTCCATGATATTTGAATTGTTTCTTTCTGGCTCCATGCAATATATTCTTCATGTCCTGAAAACTCTGAAAATTATCTCCAGTGTTCCTGGGAGTTTTCATTTTGGACTATTTTCTCTTGATTTTTCCCGAATATTGCATTGTATAATTCTTAAAAACAATTCTTGACATTTTGCTCTTTCCCTCCTTCACCTATTCCTTCCCCAAGACATAAATTAATATGATTTAATTTATATATGTTTGATCATACAACACATATTTTCATATTTATCTTGTTGGGAAAGAAGTCTTTTCATTTACACTAGAGAAAAATTCATGGAGGATATAAAGTGAGAGATGGTATGCTTCAATTTCCATTCAGACTCTTTAAGCTCTTTCTATGACAGTAGATAGTCTTTTATTTATTTATTTATTTATTTTGTCATGGGTTCTGTGGAGTTGTCCTGGATCCTTGAATTGCTGATAACAGTTAAGTCAATTACATTTGGTCATTGTGCTACTCACTTCACTTTGTGTCACTTCTGAATGATGGATTATTTTCATTTACATTCTACCCTTTATAACTAAGATGTTAGGGAAATTTTCCTTTAAAATTTCTTATATCAGGGAGCAGAATTTCCTTCCAAACAAATCATTAAAAAGTAACTTAAAAAGACAGAAACAAAGCATGATGAGCAAAGAGACTCTGCCTTTGGACATTGTGTGAAAGGTAGGCAGTGAGAGGAGATGTCCATGTTATAAGGGGGAAAACCTGCACAAGGAAAAGAGCAGGTTGATCACCCCTCACACCCTACCTACTGTTCCAGAGGCAGAGCCAAGAACAGGGCAATCTCTGGATTCTAGGGAGCTGGCTACACTAAATAAAA
Organism: Monodelphis domestica; assembly: GCF_027887165.1. Taxonomy (NCBI): domain Eukaryota; kingdom Metazoa; phylum Chordata; class Mammalia; order Didelphimorphia; family Didelphidae; genus Monodelphis; species Monodelphis domestica. The sequence continues at coordinate 153,432,704 of NC_077234.1, read as the reverse complement.
AGTACCATAGACTTACCCCTAGAGGTTCCAGGCCTTGGGAGTGAGGTTTGAAGCTTAATTCACTCAGCAAAAGAGGAGACAGCAGTGTAGCATCAGTGGAGGTAGAAGCAGGGGCAGGGAAGATAGCCTCAGGGAAAAATACTATGCATCAGGGTGCTACACCACAGACCCACCCCTATAAATCCCAGGCCTTTGAGTTGAGGTTCAGAACTCAAGAACACTTGCCTCACATGGAAGCAGGAAGCAGCAGCAGCAGTGGAGGAAGATAGGCTCAGGGCAAAATATTTTGAAGCTCATTACACATACCAAAGAAAAACAAAAAAGCACAAATCTACCTGTGCTGACTGAGGCCTCTGACAGTGAGTGAAAGATATTCCCAAGACAAATCCTTGCAAGAAAGGAGCTAAGATAGAAATGATAAGCAACTTGCAGGATTTCCAGTTCTCCAGCAGGAAAATGAGTAAACAACAGCAAAAAACAAAAACAAAACAAAAAACAGAAGTAACAGGATAGTGAGAAACAAAGACATGCAAACTCTCAAAAAAAAATGGAAACTTGTGACAAGCTTTGTAGGAACTCAAAAAGGAGATCAAGAATCAAGAGAGAGAGAGGAAAAATGGTAAGAAAAATGGAAAAAAAGAAATGAAAGTAATAAAAAAGAAAATAATAGCTTCCAAGGCAAAATTGTTCAAATTGAGAGATATAGAAATCATATGAAGTAATAAGGAAATTATAAACAACAACTGACCTGTTGGAAGAAGAGGCAAAAAACCCCAAGGATGAAAAGAGTGCTATAAAAAAACAGGATAGACCAAATAAAAAAGAAGAATCAAAAGATCATGGATGAAAGATCAGTCTTTAAAAACTAGAATTGGACAAGTAGAAGTTAATGATTTCATGACAAATGAAGAAATAATAAAACAAAATAAAAAGAATGAAAATATAGAAGGAAACATGAAATTGTTCATTGAAAAATCAAATGACTTGGAAAATAGATTGAGGAGAGACAATTTGAGAATTATTTGAACTACCTGAAAGCCATTACCAAAAAAAAAAAGCCTTGAGATAGAGTTACAAGAAATTATCCAAGAAAACTGCCTTGATATTCTTGAATAAGATGGTAAAATAGACTTTTAATGAATCCAGAGATCACCCCCGTTACTATATACCCAAATGATAACTCCCAGGAATATTATAGCCAAATAAAAGATCTTCAAGGCCAAGGAGAAAATATAGCTAGTGGCCAGAAAGAAACAATTCAGATATTATGGAGCCCTAGTCCAGATTACGCAGGATCTGGAAGTTTCCAAACTGAAGGACCACAAGTTCTGGATTATGATATTCTGGAAGACAAGAGAACTGGGTCTACAACCAGGATTCATCTACCCATCAAACTGATTATATATTTTCTGGGGAAAATAATGGCATTTAATAAAATAGAAAACTTCCAAGCATTCCAGAAGAAAAGACCAAAATTAAACAGAAAAATTGATGTCCAAATACAAAATTCAGTAGAATCATTAAAAGGTAAATAAAAAAGTGAAAAAATTAAAGGCTTCAATAAGGTCAAATCAATTATATTCCTAATTTGAAAAATGGTACCTATAACTCTTAAAATTGTTTTCATTATCATAGTAGATAGAAGAAATATAGATAGGCAGAGGATGTAATATTAATATATAGGATGACATGTAAAAAATAGGGGAAAAAGAAGATGGTACTAAGATAAATGCAAAGGAAGAAGTAAAATCCAGTAAATTATACTACATAAAGAGAGGTACATGGAGGGGTAGGAAGAATACTTTTATAAGGGAAGGGTGAGGGTGGTGGCAAGTAATATTTAAACCTTATTCTTAGTGGAATATGTTCTGAGAATGATGAACAGCCAAATTTATTGGGGTATAGAATCATATCTAAACCTATAGAGAAATAGAAAGGGAATAAGGAAAGGAGTATGGGGAGGGGAAAAATATAATGGAGAGAATAGTTGGGGGTGGCAATTAATAGACCCTAATGAGAAGTAGGAGGGGAATAATAATGGAGGGGGTGGGAAGGGAAGTAAAATAAGGGTAGGGGAAATCAGGACTGATTAAAAGCAAAACACAGGTGTAGAAGGAAGTAGTGAAAGGAGAAAAGGCAGGATTAAAAGAGGAAATCAAAATGATGGGGAAAACACAGATGGTAACCATAAGTATGAATGTGAATGGGACAAACTCACCCATAAAGAGGATTGCAGAGTGGATTTAAAACCAAAATCCAACCATATGTTGTTTACAAGAAATACACATGAGACAATTAGACACACACAGAGTAAATATAAGAGGCTGGAGTAGAATTTATTGGGCATCAATTGAGAAAAAGAAGACTGGAATGGAGATTATGATCTCTGACAAAGCTAAAGTAAAAATAGATCTGATTAAAAGAGATAATGAACATAATTATATCCCGATAAAATGAAGTATAGACAATGGATAAATATCAGTACTCAAAATCTAGGCAAAAAAAGAGAAACTATTGGAGCTTAAGAAGGAAATAGATATTAAAACTGTACTAGTGGGAGACTTCAACCTTCCCCTATCAGATCTAGATGAATTGAACAAAATTATAAATAAGGAAGGAATAACACAGAAAGAGGAGATCAACTAATTGGCCATTCAACTAGAAAAAAAAAACTAGAAAAAGAACAATTTAAAAACCCTCAGATGGAGACCAAATTGGAAATCCTAAAAAATCAAAGGATAAATTAATAAAATTGAAAATAAAAGAACTTTTGAACCAAATAATAAGACTGGGAGCAGATATTTTGGAAAAAAAAACATAAAATAGAGAAATATTGATTAATATAACTAAAAATAGAAAGAAGAGAATCAAATTAAGGGTATCATGAATGGAAAGGGGGATCTTGCCTCTAATGAAGAAGAAATTAAAACAATTAAGAGCTATTTTGATCAATCTAGGTGAAATGGATGAATATTTTCAAAAATATAAATTTCCTAGATTAACAAACCATAGAATACTTGAATAATCCTATATCAGAAAAAGAAATTGAACAAGTCATCAGGGAACTCCCTAAGAAAAAATCCTCAGGGCCACATGGATTCACAAGTGAATTCTAATGAACATTTAAAGAACAAATTATCCCAATACCCTAAAATATTTGACAAAATAAGCAAAAAAGAACTCTTAGCAAATTCTTTTTACAATAAAAATCTGGTACTGATTTCCAAGCCAGGAAGACCAAAAACAGAGAAAGAAAATTATAGACCAACCTCTTTAATGAACATTGATGCAAAAGTATTAAATAAAATACTAGCTAAAAGACTATACTAAGTTATTTCAAAGATTATTCATTATAACCAGGCGGGATTTACACTAGGAATGCAAAGCTGGTTCAATATTAGGAAAACCATCCACATAATTGATCATATCAACAAAAAACAATAGGAATGACATGATTATCTCAATAGATTCAGAAAAAGCCTTTGACAAAATACAATACCCACTCTTAATGGAAACAATAAAAAGGGGAGTCAAGATGGCAGATTAGAAGCAGCAAAATCAATTCCTCTGTGAAAACCTTTCTACACCAATCAAAAACAATGCACTAAAAGGGGGAAAGAAAATCAAATCCAACAAGAAGACAGAACTGAGGGACATTTTGCTTGATTCAACCTAAAAGGTATGCAGAAAAGGTTGAATTCTAAGGTTTAAGGAAAAGAAATAAGAAGGTTTCAGGACCCTTCTCCCACCTACTGTGTTGAGATTTTGGTGCTTGGTGGGATCTCAGGGGGAGAACTTCAAACAGGATGGAGTACCTTGCTATCACAACTACACAAATGTCAGGGCTCTGAACACATCTGTCAAGGAGGTAGCTAGAGGAGAGAAGCAGAGAAGAAGGGAGGCTGGTCACAGCCTTCAGCCATCATACCTGTATCATAGGCCTCTGTGTCTGGAAATTTTGGCCTCAGGGCATATTTACTTCATCAAATCAGCTCCACTGGTTTAATCCAGTTTATTATCAGAGGGTCTCAGTCTCAAGAGCTGGCAGAAAACCAGAGGAGCAAGGGTGCATAGTGGACAGAAAGTCAGGCTTGACAACAGGACAGAGCCACCAATCTCTCCAGCTCAAGCCAACCTAAAAGGTACACAATTAAAGTCTAATTCTTGGGTATAAGGTAAAGATCCAACATTGCTCCACCACCTATTTCTCTGAAACCCACAATAGGAATCTGGCTGACTGGGATCCCAGGGTGAAGTCTGCAACTGAGACAGAGTACCTTGGTACCAACAAAGGAATCTCAGGTCTCTGTCATGGAAGCTGGCAGGGAGGTGGCTGGCAGAAAGGAGCAGACAGGAGGACAGAGGGTAACTATCTTCAGTCTCAACATTTTCATTTTCTCCTTCAACCTCTGCTGGCAGCTGAGGAAGATCTGGTCTCAGGACATATTAATACAACTGGTCAGCTCCATCAGATTAATCCAATTAATCAGCTGAGCAGAGAAGCCCCTTTAGGGAAGAAAAGCCCAAACTCACAGATTCAGTAAATAAATAGAAGAGCAAGAATACAGCCACTAAGGTGGGGGGGGGAGAAAAAGTGAGTAAACAAGAGAAAAAGAGAAAATAAATTGCAATTGATAACTTCAATTGAAGTAATGAAGAACAAATGGAACAGAGGAGGAGCAAGGAAAACCAAGCAAAACCTCAAGAACTCCAGAGAATTGGACCTAGGCTTCAGAAGAACTCAAAACACAATTCAAAAAACAATTAAGAGATACTGAAGGGAAGTGGGAAAAGAACATAAAAAGCAAAATAGGTTATCTGGAAACAGAAGTCTAGAAAACATCTGACCTAAAACAAGAAAATAGTGTCCTAAAAGTCAAAATTGACCAGTTTGAAAATGAGAAGATGGTAAAAGATAAAAATAATGACCTACAAAGAAAAATAGATAAAAAGGAAAAGGATGATCAAAAAGCCAGAGATGAAATTCAGACCTTAAAAGTTAGAATTGAACTACTAGAAGCAAATCACTTCACAAGACAGCAAGATTGTATAAAACAAAATCACCTCATATGTAGTAGATTAGCCAATGTGACACTAAATGTTGGAGGGGGTGTGGCAAAATTGGGACACTAATGCATTGCTGGTGGAATTCTGAAAGGAAGGAAATTTGGAATTATGCTCAAAGGGCATTAAAAATGCCCTTTTGATCCAGTAATATTACTACTGGGCTTGTACCCCAAAGAGATATTAAAAAAGAGTTGTACAAAAATATTCATAGTCACATTCTTTATGCTGGTAAAAAAATGGAAAATGAGGGGGTGTTCTTCAGTTGGGGAATGGCTGAACAATTTGTGGTATATGATGGTGATGGAATATTATTGTGCTGTAAGGAATAATGTATTGGAGGATTTCTATATGAACTGGAAGAACCTCCATGAATTGATTCAGAGAGAAATGGGCAGAACCAAGAGAACATTGTACACAGAAAGTGAAACCTTGTGAAACTATTCAATGTAATGGACTTTACTACTAGTCACAATGCAGTGATCTAGGACAACCCTTTACAATGAACTTTTTTTATTTGAAGCTTTTTTTTTACCTATTTTCATATTGCTGTCTCCTTCTGAATTTGTATCTTGGTCTTTCTTATCATCATTTTAATTTCTTTGGTCATTTGTTTTTTATATGCTATTTTTTCCAGCCTATTTATTGACTTTGATCTTTATATTCAAGTTTGACTGTTCTCAACGGAGATGGGTAGGTACTTTCTGAAGGTTAAGGTTTTTTTTTTTTTCCTGTAGTGCTGTTTTCAGTAATATTTCAGGCATTCTGCAGTTTATCAAAACTTCCAAATTGATGTGATGATGGAATTGGTTTAGTCATTAATAAACTTTACTCAATATGATTCCTTCTGCCTTGTTGTTGCAACCACTAGCACTCCTCTTTGTCCTTGAACTATGACAAGATCTCCTGTTCTCCTGCAGCCACAAATTCTAGCACTACTTTTCACCCTGGAGCCACAACCCAGAACTACTCATGGATAATTCATAATCAGTATCAGCTGGACCCAGCCCTAGCAAAGGGTCCTATGTAATCTCTTTCTAACCAGTTGTCCACCCCCAGTTCTGAGATAAGAACTCCTAAAACTGCTGCTGCTGCTACTGGCAAAAACACCAATAAACCCCTGATGTGACAGTCTGAAAACCTCCTAAATTGTCTAAAGCTGGGAAAATTATTCAATCTGACTTTGTGTTGACTCTTCAACTCCAAAATTTGACTTGAGCCATTACTTTAAATTCTGTTTAGAGAGGAATGTTGGGAAAAGTCAACTGGGTTACTTATGTACTTATGTACTCCAACATCTTGGGACTGCAAGTGATTTCCTAAGGAAAATTTTGATTATGTTTGAGTAGGAAAGTCAAAGGCATTTTGTAACTAGCTGACAACTTGAGTTTTTGGGATTAAAGAAGGAATTCTGAAAGGCAGAGTGTACTGAATGAAGAGATGAATGAATCTATTTAATGTGAATGTGGAAAGGAATCAATATCTTAATACAATTGAGAATTCAGGAGAATGGCATAAAAAGGTGGTTTTCAATTGAAGCATTGCGATGAAGTTGTTTAAGACCATGAGACTGAATGTGGAGAATTAGAGGATATACCTCCCATATTCATTATTCTTTTTTTTCCTTTTTCTAGACACTTTTTATCCAGTTTTTGGCCAGAGAGGAATTTGGCTGCTGACACATACAAAAACTTGTGGAATCTCAGTATCTCCAAAGCTCCTCATCATCTCTCTAAAGAGTTGGCAATGAAGCACTATAGTACAAAAAGACAGGAAAAAAACTGAAAGAACTCCAGACCAGTGCAGCTTAGCGGATGCAATACATCTCCAAGTCTTGCTTGGCCATTCATCCCCACACTTTCACATATTCTGCATGGTAAATAGCAACAAGGGTCAAATACTCTGATGTTTTGAGAATAGCTGTTTCCTTGCTCTGACTCCCATGAGTAAATCCTAATCAAAGCAATGATACGATGAGCCTGCAACTCAAACCAGCTGTTTTCTGAGTCTGTGCAATGTCTCTGACATTTCTGCTGTAGTCTATGTAGCCCCTCACCCCTACTTCTCATTTTCCATGACACTAAGAAACTTTGGTATTAAAAGGTTTTCAAAGCATTAACATTAGAAGAAAATAGTTCATTTTTTCCTCACCAACTCTCTTTTAAGTTCTTAAACTGTTCTTTCCAGAGAAATACTTGAGAAAGCACTTTTAAGTGAATATTTTCCAAAAGAACTTGAGGTAGATTGTCTTTTTTTGGAAGCTTCCCAAAACAAGAGAGAGTTTAAAGCTCATCCTCTTAATCCCATACACATTCACAGAAAATTAGAGGCCTTCTCAAACTCTCTTCTCTCCACAGCAAATACATACCTACCTCTCTAAATCTGATTTCTCATGGGTTATGAAAGAGTTATGTTTATTCATTTCAAAAAATAACTAAAGGGTTATTATCTGGAGGAGAGAGCATTGCATCTTTCCTTAAGTGCTGCAGTAGTCCTAGATAAGGGCTTTATTACTACCTATATTATTTTTGGTCTTTAAGAGTATGATTGCCAAAGTGGGGTCAGTTCATTCAAGGGCATTATTAAGGAATTCAATTTGATTTGTGAAGAAAATATTAAATCTTCTAATTTACTTCCATTTATTTTATAAACAATAAGGTCATCTTAACTAATATATGATAAATGGTTTGACCTTGACACCTTTACTCAGCTCCTATGCCAGCCACATGTCAGTACATATTTCATGAAGAATTCTGAGGGAAGAGTAAGACTTTCACAATATGTAAAGGTCAATGATATTGGTACTTTCATCCACTTATTTGTTCTCTGTATATTGCTGCCAATTTGGTTTATAGATGGCTTATAGATAGACTGGCAAAATGCATTAACAGATTTTATTAGCTAATTTTAACTAAACTAACCTTCAAATAAAATAAATTGCTTAAAAACACAATTAACACAGAAATAGATATTATGTGATCTATTTCCTTGTTCATACTGTTTCAAAAAAGTCATTTATTGCTTTCACTAGAGAAAAATTCATGGAGGAAATGAGATGAAGAATGATATGTTGCAATTTGTCTTTGGATTCTGTTCCTTTTATGACATGATATATTTGTCTCAATTCTCTATATACTTGAGAAATGGACTCTTTCTCATAAAGACTTGCTATACAGATGTTTTTCCCAGCTTGTTGTTTGCATTTTAATCTTGGTTGTATTACTTTTGTTTGTGCAGATTTAAAAAAATTTAATGTAGTACAAAGACTTTTTTTGCTTCTTCTCATAACTTCTACACTTAGTACTGTGCCTGATGCATAATAGTATGTATTTGCATACCAGTTTCTGTGTTGCTGACTCAGTCAGTTATCATTTATTAAATGTCTAGTATGTTAGGAACTGTGTAAATAAAGACAATGAAAATATTCTTGAAATTTGGGGATTTAATTTGTATCAGGGAATAAAATATGTGTCTTTGTAGACAAACACAAAACATCAAGTTAAGATTTGTAAGAGTGATTATAAAAGATTTCCAAAGGAAGAAGGATTTCAAGAAAGAGTATTTTCCATTTGAGGATCTGCCTATTCAAAGTAAAAAATGGTGAAATTATTACATGTCTAAAGTATACTAAAAAAAATCAGCATAAGGCAGATTGATGTGTGATAAAGAAAGAAATGGAATATGGGACGATGTTTTGCTGGGCTTCACCAGAAAGATAAGTTTTCTATTTGTTTCTAAATAAAGTGGGGAGTCTTTGAACTTACTAAACAAAGAGTGTGACATTATCAGGACCACACTTTAGAAAAATCATTTTGAGAGATGTTATCCTGCAATTTGGATAGATGGAAAAAGGAGAAATTTGAGATAAGGAGACCAATTAGAAGGTTATTACATTAGTCCATATGAGTATTAAGAATGGCCTGAAGATGGGTGGTTACTATGAGGCTGGAGACAAATGTAAACAAAAAGAGGTCTTTTGGAGGGATAAATGAAAATATTAGTCAAGTGACTGAATATATGAAGTAAGTAAATGTGAAGGTCAGCATAGAGCAATATATTAAACCCAAAGAAGCTGATTATATTTTGAAAAGAGAGATATGTTGCAAAGAGTCTCAGATGTAACTACTATAAGGGTTATCTTATGGATAAATGACTCAGAAAAGTAGACTAAGAAGAAATAGTCAGAATGTTTATTTGTTTTGGGGAAAAACCAAGAGATAGTAGTCCTGAAGACCTAGAGAATTATAGAACCACATATTTATAGCTGGGATGGTTCTCAGAAGCCATCTTGTCCAACTCCCTCATTTTGTATATGAGGAAATTGAGACCCATGGAAGTTAAACGACTTGCCCTCTCTCCCATGATGAAGACCCCTCTCCCCTGGTCAGACAGCTAGCAAGTTTCTGAGAGTAAGTTTGAATCTATGATTTCCTGACTATAAATCTAGTGTTCTCTTTCTGTTATGCTTTTTTTTATTTTTAAAGAATGATCTGTCCCTGAAAAAATTAGGCATGAAATGATATTATAAAGACCAGCATATAATATAATAATAGCTATAATAATGATAATAAATTATTTTATATGACATAATTCATATGATTCATATTACTTGATCTTCATAACAACCTTGTGTAAAAGGTGCTACAAATCTTGTTTCTTTTTTATAAAGATTTTAATAAAGAGAATAGCTGGAAGAGATTAATAAATTTATCTGAGGTCACCGTGACTCCAGTAAAATTTGAACAGAAGTCCTTCTGAGACCAAATTTAACACCCTATATACTCAACTCTCTCTAATCTTTGTATCCCCCCATCTTGCACAGTTCCAAATGTGTGTGGGTATTGTTTGTGGAATGAACTACTAACCTAAAACCAGTTTCCTTTATATTAACATAATTTTCTTCACCATGCCTTGAATAATACATATTCATTCTAGTTCTATTATCTTCTGTCATATTGTTTCTTCAATCTAGAATGTCATCTTGCTTTCTCCTTTATCTGAACTGAATCTAGCTTTCAAGATTTAGCAATTAGACTGAAAAGGAACATATCCTACTGTGTTATTGCTTACCTACCTTTGTATGTCTCTCAGATGCAAGCCACTTATAAAACCTCAATCACAGCCTTTTTGCTAACTACAGATATTCATCTTCTTAAAAAACAACCAATAAAACCCCTCTTAGTTAACATATCAATTGTATTAAAATACATCCAAATTTACAATATCACTTTGAATAATCAACAAAGAAAATAAAACATTTTAATCGCTCTGAAGACATTGGCACAGTATGTAACAAAACTGCCATTGTTAAGTGAAGTAATGAGGTTTTGAGGAAGATGTTTTCAAGAAGTTTGAAAATGATGTTTTTCCTCAAGTTAATCTGGCAACTTTATATTAATTTTGTTAGAAAATTCATTTTTTGTATGGAAACCATTGGCAATTGCCCTAAATTATTTAAGGTAGAGGCAATGATTTGTTCACATGAATTTATATTTATTTTAAAACACATTTTCAGAAAATGTGGGAAAATGGTTTTTAATATAAAACCATCACTAAAGTGTTGTGTGTTCTTGCTCGTGTGTGTGTGTGTGTGTGTGTGTGTGTGTGTGTGTGTGTGTGTGTGTGTGTGATTTTAAATGAAAGATCAGGGGTGCTGCCCACAAAATATGACTATAGTGATCAGTATCAATCACAAAAATTCTCAGTCATGAATTATATGGACTGTGTTTATCACAACTCATCTTTTTTTTCAACCACAGGAAGATCCAGCTTCTCTGTCATAACATGATCAACTTTATTTTTAGGTGAAATTGAACACCAGTTGTTCAACAATATCAGTATTACTAATTTTATTTCTGAGGATGCATTTAATTACTTAGAACCACCAGGCCTTTTGTTATTTAATGACTTCATTATTTTTAATGTACAAATTTTCTCAATAAGGGGAACAATAATTTCTTCTTCAAACATATCAAAAGGAAAATGCTCTACTTATTTTTAAATGAATGGTTGTTTAAAATATATTCTCCAGGGGGCAGCTGGGTAGCTCAGTGGATTGAGAGCCAGGTCTAGAGATGGGAGGTCTTAGGTTCAAATCCTAGCTGTGTGACCCTGGGCAAGTCACTTAACCCCCTTGCCTAGCCCTTACCACTCTTCTGCCTTGGAGCCAATACACAGTATTGACTCCAAGACGGAAGGTAAGGGTTTTAAAAAAAAAAAATACAATTCTCCATTGTTTACATTCATGTCTCCAGAGAAGTGGCACAAAAGTAGACTTCTCTTCTTCACTATCTGTATTTTTTGTGTCTGTGACGTGATAATCTCACCCCTGTTTAGTTTATCATCTGAAAGATGAATGACGTTATTGAAATTGAAATGGAAATATAAAGGAAATATGGACTAAGGATTTGCATCCAGGAGTCTTTAACATAGAGGTGCCTAACTTTTTTTTTTGTTTGTTTGCTTGGCAAACTGTAAAGTCTATGGAACTCTTCTAAGAAAAAAATGCTTTTAAGTTCTTGATGAAATACTTTGCTAAAAACATCTTACAGAGAAGATGTCATGGAATATTTTAAAGCCATTTTTTTTTCTTCAAAAGTATGCTAGACCTGTAATCACCAAGCCCTGAATTCAAATATGACCTAAAGCACTGACAAGATATGTGATTTTTGCAAGTCATCCTCAGCTTCCTCATCTATAAAATAGGGATAATAATGGAACCTATCTTAAATAGTTTTTTAGGAGGATAAAAAAGATAATTTATATAAAGTGCTTTATGAATGCTATTCTTTCTCAAAGACATTACAGTAAGACACTAGATTATTATTAGATATATGACATTACATTTTTGAGGTTATGCACACTTCTTTCTCTGCCATATACATTTTCTTTTGCTGAAGAATATAAACTCATTCAACAATTTGCTTATAGCTATATCTTTCTGTCTACTGATGATAAACCTAAAGGGACGTGGACATTACAAGTCTGAAGACTGAATAGCCTTGAACTACTCTCTTAAAAGGTAATTATTAGTGATAAATAATTTAAAAGATCCAAAGAAAGATCCATAAAACATTACTATTTTTGTTGACATCTGAAAAAAAAATGGAATGAATTGTAGAAGATTGCAATGAGCTCTCACAGAAAATTTGCTCACAGTAATTAGATTCATAAAGTATGGGCACTAATTAATGGCCTTTAAGTTTTTATTATAATATGGATTAAATATTTATATATATATATGTGTGTGTGTGTGTGTGTGTGTGTGTGTGTGTGTGTATCTCTAATTGCCTAATATTGTGCCATGAACCTTAGGAGCACTCATTAAATGTACATTAAATGCCCTGAGCCCTCAGTTAACTACTTTCCATTCTCCTTCATGTTCTTTCCTCTCTATCTTCCTTTACAAGTCTATTGGCATATATGAGTTTGAACTCAGAACATCAAAATTCTCATAAATGTAATATTATCTGAATAAAATTCAACATTAAAATTGGAAAATATATTTTTAATATTTCCTATTTTTCCAGTAAATTATAAACACAAGTTTTCTCACAATCTCTTAATCCCACAACTATTTTAGGGGAGAAAATGCCATGCACAACCAACCAGTCATCTTTCTTGATAAACTGTGCAAAGTGATAATAATCATGCTTTAGAAATATGTATTACTAATACAAATAGAGGAATCCCTTCCACATTATGGGGGGGGGGCGGTATGGACGTGTCCCACTTCCCTTACAAACTGCAAAATCTAAATATTTTTGCCCCACCACTTTGTAACAGAGAAAAATGGGGTATATACAGTATGTTATAAAATTTTGTAAAATATTTGGTTATAGGTTATATATAGGCCAAAGCTAACATTTCAGCCATTGTATATAATCTGCTGGCTTCTAGATTCTTTTTGAAAATTTTAGCTTTTTACTTTTTATAAACTTTTAATTTTAAAATAGAAAAATCTGAATTTCTATACATTTTTCTGTGTCACCTATTGTCCTTCAGTTGTTGTCTATGGCTTCCACAAACTCCCCTGAATACCTATTTAATTCCTTATACAAACATGTGAATATATTTAGACTATAATAGGGCAAATTTTTATGTGGGAAGAATACCTGCAGTCTATCTCTCTGGAGAAGAGTAATATAAGCAATTATTATAATAGTATAGTTAAGGGTTTTTTTAAAGCAGAAATTTAGTTTTGGCACTAAGAAAAAAAATGGAACATGTTCTTAAGTTAACTTACCATTTTCTTTTGTTTGTTTGTTTTTCTCACTGTATTAATCCTCAGCATCCTGAATCAATAACTTGTAAAATGTTGCCCCTTTGGTTTGAACTAGTTAAATGAAGCTTTACAAAAGTGCTTTCTTGAAATACTTGTAGAATCCAGATAACTGCTAAGAATCAATTATGTAACCATTAACTAACAGTGTAACCTTGGGCAAGTCATTTAATTTCTCTAAACTCAACTTTCCCTTTCTCTACAATGTGAGACTTGCATATTCTTCCAGCTTGGGGACAATAATGTCATGTTAACAGATGTTGAAGTGCAAGCAGAACAATTAGAATACTCCTTTATTCCCATTTACTCTACTAAGGAGAAAGGTTTTTAGAGTGGAAAACATAGGAAAGTATAAAAAAAATATAAAGCTTTCAATAAAAAGAATACCTATTTGATTTAAATGAGTTCAAGTCTCCAAGTCCATCACATTTCTGTGCTAAAATACTGAAAGGACCTGCAGGAGTGATCTCAAAGGCAACATAAGAGAAATCATGGATAAAGGGAGAAGTGAAAAGACATTAGAAATAGGCAAATTTTGTCCTAGTTACCAAAGAAGAGGGAAATATTGGATTAAAACCAACTACAGACTGGTAAATTTGATATCAAACCAGTAAAATTCAAGAAGGATTGAATAAACTCTGCAATTCTGAGCATTTTGTGGTGCTAAGGTCACTATAGGTTCAGTGAGACCCTCAAAATAATTTCATTACCTTTAATGATAGCTATTCATGAGATAAGGTCAATATTCCTTCTATGGAGAACAGTATAATATTTACAATCTATTGTCAACAAATCTATAGATCAAATGGAAAACTCAGAGAATATAAATTACAATTACAAAAGGCTTGGATTCACATAGTTGTTCATATAACTGTCCCCAAAAAGCATTGATTAATGGAAATATATAAGTCTGGAAGAAAGTATCCTAGTATATCTCAAGCCTCTTTCCCTTACTTTTGACCTGTCTGATCATATTTATATTTATATTTGTTTTAAACTTTTAAGTTTATTTTATATATTTATTTGAAGAACATTGCTTCATTTTATAATCATAATGATTTAATAGTACAGGTTATTAACCCCTTTATGTACAAGTAAACTGAGCCATAGAGAAATTTAATTCACTAAAGGGATTTGGTAAGCATATAAGAAGACATAGCTACAAAGTTACAGAAACAGAAGTACATCCCTTTTCTTCTAATTCCAAGTTAAATATTCTTGAGCTAAAGCACAGAAAGCAAGGTTACTAAATTTATTGATGACAAAAATACCAGGAGAGACAAATAACATGGAAGATGTCAAAATAAAGCTTCAAAATGATCTAATTAGGCTAATTAACCCAAGATAATAAGATGGATTTTAATAAGCATAATATTAAAACTTACATTTAAGATTTGAAAAGGAATCGTGGGAGTAGAGGATGGAGAAGATATGACCTGATACCATTCATGAGGAAAATATCCAATATTTATGGATGAAGCATTTATTTTAGTTTCTCCTGTATCTATGATAATATATTTTTTAATAAAACCATCTGGGGGAGGCAGGAGTGAGAGTTGACTAACGCACCTACTATATAATAAGCACTGTGCTAGGCCCTGATCCAAAGACAGAAATGTGACCATCCATGTCTTCAAACATTTTTTATTCCAATTTTAAGTCAAAATTAAGTGTGAGCAAAAAACAAAAATACAAATTTACTTATTTCTAAACTTCAATGATCAGAAATTCCAAGTCCAGGGGAAAATGGCTATTATGATTAAAGTTCTAACTGATAGCTGGATAAGGTGGGGGAGGGAATTGAAGTTAAGCAAATGTAAGCCCTTTTTTTTTTAACCATTTTTATATTATTTTAAGCGAATAAGCACAACATCCATTCATGGGAAGAAACAGTTCAAATATTGGGGAGGGGACTGACAGAAAAAAGAACCAGTTAAAAAGGTATACTAGACAAGCAGAGATAATATGTTGAAAATTAAGAAACTCAGAAAGTGTTGACCTAAAAAACTATACATTTTTTCTAATCTACTGAACTAATTCAATCCATACAAATAATGCACATATAACACTATTTTCTTCCCTTAAGATTGTCTGTGCTGTATCCTTGAAAGATTTTTTAAAAGATTGTTCAGCCTATAAAAAATTAAACTATGACAATACAACACATATATGTGCCCACATCCACTGCAAAAATTATGCTTTGCCAAAGGTAAATCTACCATATAATAGCAGTCAAAAATGACATTCTTTGTTCTTTAAGTTTTAATTTTCTTAAATTATTCCCAGAGAATTACAAAAGTAAATGGGAGAAGAAAATTCCTTATTTGACACTTCATAGGTCAAAGAATAACCTCCATCATGAAAAGGATATTTTGCTCAGCATAATATATATCTGAGCTAACTAAGAAATGAAGATATTCCAGAAAATCAAGTATAATATAGCAAGAATAAGAAACAGAATCATATTCATTGACACTTGAAAAAGAAATTATGTTGGATTCAATATAATAAAACATTTTTTTCAATAAATAAACATTTATAATATACTCTCTGACAAACACTGCACTAAGTGTTAGGGGTGTAAATAATTTTTTTTTAAATGATAGAAGGCTTGATTTTTACCTCACCAATGACTGAATCACAAAGGTTCTCTTCATTGTGCTCCATGTGGTCTCAATTTTTCTATGACATTATACACTCTCTGGTGTTAGAGGTTGTGATGAGGAGGAGAAGGAAGAAGATAGTAAAGAGATCATTTTCCTTAAGAAATTGAAGGATCTCTGATTTTTGTCACCATGAAAATTTCTCAATCCTTTTATAGAGAGAAAGAAAGAAAGAAAGAAAGGAAGGAAGGAAGGAAGGAAGGAAGGAAGGAAGGAAGGAAGGAAGGAAGGAAGGAAGGAAGGAAGGAAGGAAGGAAGGAAGAAAGAAAGGAAGGAAGGAAGGAAGGAAGGAAGGAAGGAAGGAAGGAAGGAAGGAAGGAAGGAAGGAAGGAAGGAAGAAAGAAAGAAAGAAAGAAAGAAAGAAAGAAAGAAAGAAAGAAAGAAAGAAAGAAAGAAAGAAAGAAAGAAAGAAAGAAAGAAAGAAAGAAAGAAAGAAAGAAAGAAAGAAAGAAAGAAAGAAAGAAGGAAGGAAGGAAGGAAGGAAGGAAGGAAGGAAGGAAGGAAGGAAGGAAAGAAAGAAAGAAGGGAAGAAAGAAAGAAAGAAAGAAAGAAAGAAAGAAAGAAAGAAAGAAAGAAAGAAAGAAAGAAAGAAAGAAAAGAGAGTTAACAACCTCCTTTCTATGTTAATGTTACCTCTTCTGCCTCCGTAGCCCATATATTAATTCAGTCATTTTTCAATTGTGTCCAATTCTTTGTGAACTCATTGGGGGTTTTCTTGGCAAGGATACTGGAATGGTTTGCCATTAATGTCCAGTTCATTTTACAAATGAAGAACTAAGACAAACAGTGTTAAGATAGTTTCCCAGGGTCATACAAGTACATATCTGAGGCTTTGTTTGAACTGCAGAAGAGATATTTTTCTGACTCCAGGATGAACATTCTGTCCACTGTGCCATCTATTTGCCCAGGCCATCCATAATTTGGCATTATTTAATATTAGGTTTTACTTATATCCTCAATATTTAAGTTGGATTGTGTTAATCCTTTTTTCAGCGTTTACATTTACTTTATGACAATCACTTATCCACACAAACTGTCCCTCATGCCAAGAATGTATTTCTTTCTTATGCCAATCACTTGGAATTTTTTTCTTTAAAACTCTACCACTTCCAATGAACCTGTAATTCCTTCCCTCCTCCACTAAAGGAGCTAGTACTTTTTTCTTTCTCAGCTTTTGCACTTCAAAGCCACATGAGGGTACATCAATAGATGATAATGCACAAAGACAATGGTCATTCTCGGTCACCGAGAGACTATCACTAACTAACAGATATATTAAAAACTGATTCAGTTCCATGTATACTGTTTTCAATTTTGTTGTGACATTGAAGAAAGATCAGAAAAGTGAAGTGACAATGCCATGAATCACATAGCTTTTAGACCTCCCTTGAACTGTCATTCCCATACAGAAATTGTATTCTAATGTGTTTTATTCAATGAATAATGAGTTGATATACTACAAAGAGAACTGAACTACATCATCATTAAAATTGTATCTAAAATTACATTTAAAAGGGAAAAATAGGTCATCTAAATGTGACTCACAGATTGACCATAGAGAGGCAAAAGAACTGGGGGAACTGGTTTCACTCCTAGCCCTCAGAAACTAAGAAAGCAATTTATTGAATTAGCCATTTAGTTGTAATTATCTAAAATAGTAAATGATAAAAAATAAACAAAAAGAGCGAATTAAATAATTTAAATTACTTTAAAGAATGAAATAGAAAGACTATGTGGTGAACTTATTGAAATTAGTATATAGTTTGATGATTTGTAAATGTATATAAAATTAAAATTTAAAATAAAAATTTAAAAGATGGAAATATATATATGTATATAAATATATATGTATGTTCATAAAAAGCAAAAAACACATGGATAAGAGGGAAAAATGCATGTTGTACCCAAGCCAGAATTTCATTGCCTTTCAATATCTTCTCAATATCTCTTTATGGTTCTACTCTCTTCCTTTTCCAGCCTACCTTTTGTGCCAGAATAATACTTAAATCTATATCTAGGTATTTTATTCTTTCCTCAAAAATCTTTACTAGTTCCCACTTCTATCTAAAGTACATTTCATACTCTTCAGTTGGAGTTCTAGACTTTTCAAACAATAGGGGTAGTTAGGTGGCTCAATGGAGAAAGAGCCAAACCTCGAGATGGGAGATCCTGGGTTCAAATCTGGCCTCAAACACTTCATACCTGTGAACCTGAACAAGTCACAACTCCCATTGCTTACTTAGCCTTTATTTTTCTTGTGCCTTAGAACCAATACATCGCATTGATTCTTAAATGGAAGGTAAGGGTTTGAAAAAAATGTTTAGAAAAATTGGCTCTGTCTAAACAATATTGTTTGAGCCAAATTAAATTATTCTTTGCCATTTGAATATCCTCTTTTTTCCTACATTTATGCCTAAACTAATGCCTGATATGACTTTACTTCTTTTTTTTCTCCGAATGAACTGTTGCTCGTCTTTGAATGATCAACTGAAAAACTACCTCATCATATATTACTGCCAGGTTGTAACAGAGGGGGAAAATCCTCAAATCTTGTATATCACTTTTTTCTCAAATTTTTCTTGTGCTTATATAATTATGTAATCTATAAAAAGTGTTTGTCTCATACCCAAATAGGATATAAATACTACATTAAGACTGTGAATTATCTAAACATTGTAGCTAAACTAGATTTTCATAGTACCTTCCTTTCTTTCTTCCTTTCTTCCTCCTTTCATTTAAATTAGACTTAAAATTTGTTCATTATACAGATTGTGAAAGATCAAAACTTTTTTGAACAGTAAAATGTACTAAAAGTCTATATCTTATAGAAAGAGCTTTTGCCATGATCACACACTATAATATGTTAAAAGCAAGAATTTACTCTGGTTTAGCTGACTTTTAAAAATGTTTCTTTATCCAGTCTGCATTTCCCTTACCTGCTTAGTAACAACATTTGCATATTTATTGAAGGAATTATTTTAAAAAGTGGAATCCAGGAATTGACTTCTGGATGCCATGATGGCAAAATAAGAAACACTTGGAGCCTAGGAGAAAAAAACCCACAAAATGACCACAGAAGAATAAAAACACATCAAAAGGAATTTTGGAGGTGCAGAAGGGACTTTTATGTGATGAGGCTTCTCCTACTAGAATTTTTTAAGTAGAGTTAGGGCAATAATATCTATAATGTTGTAGAGATGATACATATTTCAGTTACAAGTTAGCCTCAAAGACCTTTAAAGATCATTCTGAGTATACAATTCTATGATGCCATGGTTTAATCCTATCAGGAGATAAGAAGCAATACAGGACATGGATCCAACAATTTAATCTCTCTCCCAAACACATTTTAGCTTAAAACTAGAAAACCCTGGAGCTTCCTAGAACACCTGGAGGGAAGAATAATTATGAGTTATTATTTGAGTTACTCAACATCTTTTTCAATGTCTTGCCTCTAGAATAGAACTGAATAAATTAATCCATCTCTTATTAATTCAAGTCTTTAAAAGGGTCTTTTCCTGTTTGTTATTCTCCAAATTCTCTAACTTATTATGAAAGAAAAAAAAAACATTAGCTGGCATTGGGCTCATTTTCAACTGGCACTACTTATAAGAGAATTCAAGAATGAATTACTTTATATTACTTATCTATTTTTTATAGACTCACTTAAAGAATCTAGCATTTGAGAAAGAAAATTCAGTGGGCATGGCACCCATTGTATTCACTGTAATTGTTCAAATTCTAGCCTTATATAAAATAAAGGATGAGGATCTAATTATGTATTTCCTGCATAGAAATATATCAATATCTTGTAGGTATACTTTGAGAATGATTATGTTTAGTAGGATCTTGTGCCAAACATTTTTAGCCTTATTTTCCCTTAATTATTTTTTGTCCTTGTGTAAACCAATATTTTCTTCCACTATTTTGTTATGTATTGCATATTGCTAATTATTTTGTACTCTAAACTGGTGTAATGTTTGCTGATAACATATAGTTATCCCTTCTACATCATGACTTTCCCCCTTGTGGTTTTGATATATCAGGAATCGGCATAAAAAACTAAATGGTCTATAGGCATGAAGTTTTTGAATACTCTACATGGCACTGGCCTCTTTCATTTCTTAAATCATAATTATTTCCCACTGCCTTCTCTACCCTTCCTTCTGCCATCTCTCCCATTTGATATCTGATATCTAGAATATACAAACTCTTGAACCTAATTTTCTCATGTTAAATGTAAGGGTTTGACTAGATATTTTCTAAGGTCACTTCTATCTCTCTATCTGTGATCTTTGACTAAATGGTTTCTAATATCAATTCTAGCTTTCAATGATCTTTAGTCTCATCTATTTGAATATCCTTTCTTTTACTGCCAACAAGAGCCCATCTATACCTTGTCATCCTGGGCTTTCTCATATACTGACATAGAAAAGTAGTATTGCATAAGAATGCCATCTTTCCTGAATGGTTCTGTATATTGCATGAAAAGAAATTTAATCTGGTTTCTAAGTATTTTGGTGCTAAATTTAGACTGACAAGAAAAAGATTTAAGTTTACAGTTACTGGGTACTAGGATCAGGGAAGCTGCCACTTCTGTGAGTAATATACCAAAAGCAGTCAGGACTCTGGAGTTTTAGAACATAGTATAAAAAAGAAATGTGGAGCAGTTTTCTTTTTCAATTCATTTTAGCTACCTTTGTCCCTCAATACTTGGTGTGGCAAAATGTATTAGGGTATTTCTGAGAGATCATGCTAGGGAAAGGTTGCTTTCAATAATGATAATGACTCTCTCTTCTCCACTGATTTTGCCATTTGTCTTCAGGATTTGGAATGATTCTACTTCAAGTAGTTCCTATTGAACAAGTCTCATCCAATTCTCAAAGACCTTTCCAGATGGGGGTCAACTTGATAACTCAAACCACAGCTGTGGCCAAATAGTCCATGACATTCTCTGTTTACAAATTCCCTCCTTGTAGATTTCATGGCAGTTTGATAACACTAAATAGAATAGCTGTTGTTTGTTGACTTGATGGGTTATGAATTCACAAGACAGATGAGTCAAATATTGATATTTTGAGATTGGTTCCTCTCTTGTTAGCCTTCAATTAATTGTATTAAAAATGAAGCTAATTTTTCTAGCATTACCTCTTATATCTCTTTGTCCGTAAATGTAAACTTAGTATCACAGATTTAGAGTTGAAAATGATCCTAGAGATCATCTAGACTAAATTCTTCATTTTATAAGTTAGTAAACTGAAGGGCAGAGAGATTAAGTGACTTGACTCAGGTCACACTGGTAATAAGTAGTGGAGATGGGATTCAAACCATGATTTCTGATTCCAAATTCAGAAATGTTTCTTCAATATTATGCTGATTCAGTAGGTTGTTACTCTTATAGTTTAAGCTTTTATGGCATAGTGGTTAGAGAAAATGTTATAAAGTAAGAAAATTATGGATCAGTTATTGTCTTTGATACATAACTCTGTGATCCTACTATAAGCAATTCTCTAAGAAAAGGTCTATAGAAAATACTGACCAATATTATTCCAGATAGTTTCAACACCTGTGAGTGTGTAAACTCATAGATCCACACTCTATTTTACCCATAATATGCATAATCAAGACTACTTCTATATCTATATCTATATCTATATCTCAAAACCCAATATCTTTTCTGAACTCTACTCTAGCATCACCAACTACCTTTTAAACTAGCTACATTTAAGTCATTTCAAATTCATTGTGACCAAAATACAACTTCTCACCTTTATCCACAAACCTTTCCTTCTTTTCAGTTTCTTGATCTTTGTGCTTACAGTTATTTAAGATCACAATCTCATTGCAATCCTCAACTAATCATCATTACTTATACTTCTAATTCAAGCCACTACCAAATCTTGCATTTTCTTTGCATTTCTAAAAATAAACCCTTTCCATTCACACAATAACACTCTAGTTCAAGTCCAAATCACCTCTGATATGGATAATTTTAAGTCTTCTGATTGATTTCCCTCCTAAATCTCTCTGCAACTCAATTACTTCCCTACTCAGCTGCCATAGTAATTTTTTTCTTGGTTCCATATCTATATTCCTTTCCTATTCAATAAACTTCAATGGCAATCTCCAGTATCAAATATAAAGTTCTATGTTACATTTAAAATCTATTCATGACTTGGAGCCTTCCTAACCCACTAGTCTTTTTACTCTTTATTTCTCTTCCAGTATTGTCATTTAGATACTGTCCTACATAGTTGCTATTCCTCACATAGGCCTTTGTATTTTATGACCTTCTATTTAAACTGGCTGTCCATCACATCTGAAATGCTTTGCTTCCTCACCTCTGTTTTGGTTTCCCTTCTTTCTTTCCTTCAAAATTTTTTTCTTCAAAAGTCCTTTTCCAAACTCTTCAAATCCTAGCACCTTCCCCTATGAGATTATATCATATCTAATCACATGTACCTAATTATTTGCAATGCCCTCTTAACTAGAATGTAATTTCCTATATGGTAGTCAGTGTTTTTTGCTTTCCTTGTGTGAATTTTAGATTTATTTCACCCTACTTAGTCTTTAGAATTTTAGCATCCATTTTAACACCCCCACTTAAGGATTAAATGTGATGAAGGAAGGTCTATAACCCATGTGTGCTATCAAATGACAAATCAGAAACAACTGACTGACCCCCTGGGCTGTCCAAAGTCAAGTTTAAATCACCATTGGTACATGTGAGACACAAGAAGTGATGTAAAGAAATGCCTTTATATTTCACATCACTTCCTTTGAGAGGGTTTTTGGGTGGTGGTACTTAACTTGGAGGAG
The DNA here is from genome assembly GCF_027887165.1 of Monodelphis domestica. Taxonomy (NCBI): domain Eukaryota; kingdom Metazoa; phylum Chordata; class Mammalia; order Didelphimorphia; family Didelphidae; genus Monodelphis; species Monodelphis domestica. The sequence continues at coordinate 153,409,877 of NC_077234.1, read as the reverse complement.
CATAAGACCTCAGACTGCTTCCCTTAGGTGACCACACAGTGTGAGTGTTAAGGCTGACTCCCATTTTCCTTGGCTATTCTGGAGGCACTAGCCTCCAAGGAGGTCCCTCATCTTGGAGGAGGCCTTGTTGCTGGAAGCTGAGCTAGATTTAATATTCTGGGAAAGCCCTTTGGCTGAGGGCTCTGAACTCCCCCTGGCTCAGACCAGGCCAGATCAGATCTTCTTCCTTTTCTCTCTCTTTCCCTCATTCTTAATTTCTTCCTTCTATTGTAAATAAACCAACAATAAATTCCATTCTGACTTGAGTATTTTCATTGGGATTTAGAATTTAAATCCCGGGTGACCAAATAAATAAATATATTAAGTCTCAACCCTAAAATTTACCCTTAACACTTGTCTGCCTAGAGTTCCTTGCAAATGGTAAGTGTGAAATAAATAGTTTTATGACCACCATTTGAAGGTGGGCATTGAAGCAGTCCAGTAACTCCACAATCTTCTTGCATGGATTTGAGCACCTGAAAGAGAAGCCAGGAACTGGGGGAATATGAGTGGAAAGCTTAAAGATTAAGGAAAGAAAGACATAGGTAGAAGAAATAGACAAGGAGACACAGGAGTCATCAGTATCACATTTCACCTGTTGGCTCCTACTCAGTTGGTGAAAGAGTAACTGAGCTGAACTGATTTCATTGAGGATTGTAGAAATGGGGGTTGCAGGATATCCATCAAACAGGTGGCATTACAGAAATATCTGAGCTTAATATTGGCAATCAATTACAAGATAAAGGAATGAATACCACCGTAATGGTATAGCCAGTGCCCAGCAAAGAAGCTCTTTTGAATGGCCTTCTTCCTCCAGAACACTGGCACCATTTCATTCGTATGTTGAGTGTATGTCTTTGAAATTATGAAGAAGCTATTGAAATTGCTTGCCAACATTCCAGACTACAGATAATAGTAGAGGTTTGAGTTCCACAAAATTTGAGCCCCCTCTAACTTAAGGATTCAGAAATCAATCATGTGAAGTATTAGAAAAATATCCATAAGCTTGGTCCATGAACACTTTGCTCATAAGAGTCAGCTTTTGAATAAATCTTTAATATCTTCATGATTTCTTTATAAGTGAAACCCTATAGGCATAAAATACTTCTTTTCATTAATGACTTTCTTCTCAAGTTTTTGGAAGCCTTACTATTTCTTTCTTTGGAATATCTAGATGTGCAAGAAGTATCCTCAGGAATATATTTTCTTTCTCTAGCTTTGTCAGACATCAATCAAAAAAGTACTTATTGCCTGCTTGATCAGCGAAATAATATGCACTTAGAAAACAAAAAGTGGTAAGAGAAGAATCTGGAAGGTCCAGTTTCATGAAATCAAGTTCAGAGAAAGTATGAAGACAGCCATGAGTCTCTAATATTGTCAGATGTAGCAGAGAACGTAAGGAGTCTGAGGTCTGAGAGAAAGTGCATTTTGGAAAAGAGGCATTTTTGCATAGAGGAGAGAGAAACTTAAAAGGGGGGGGGGACAGGAGAGGAAAATAGAGAGGAATTTGAGAAAGTGTGAAGGAATCACTCATTTAAGCAATCTTTAAGTGTGGGAAACACATCCAGAACAAGAAGTGTCAAATGATTCCCACACCTACTCCCAGGTTAGGAGAATTGTGAATATTTGAAGATAAAGGTAAAAGGAACCAAGACAAGGAGATTAAAGATTCTGTCTTAGGACAACGGAAATGTGGCATAAAGATTCACCCTAGAATTGGGATGGAATGAGAATGAAATGAATAGGAAGAGGTTGAAAAGTAGAGAAGGCACCTCTTTTTATACCTTAAAATGTCTGTAGATATAAAAAGAAGAATAAAAAGGTAAAGGAAAATAACTTTTGGGAATATTGTAATGAGGAGTCTCTTTTTCCACAAAAATATATTAATAGCCTGTTGTACAACTGGTAATATAAACAATACTACAGTTACTTGCATAATTTGTGCTTTGGACTTAAGATAATTTTATTTTTTTATAGTTGAAAAGAAAGTATATACAAACCATCAACCCTGTTTGGGAAGGGCAACTTCTGTGATACAATAAAGTCCTTTCATCATATCTAGTTTTTTTTTTTTTTCTGACTCCTGCTAAGTCTATCCAACTTGAATGTAAATTATCTTCAGTTTTTGGTAGTTTAAGGAATATGAATATCTTAAAAGTACTTAAAAAATTGATGGTTAGAAAACCACATGTCTAAAAAAACCCTAACATATAGAGATGTTATTTTTCATGTTTTACATTAAGTCTAGCTTTTAAGATGTTGTTGGTGGAATTCTGCAGTGATCTCATAATTTTTGAGGGCAATTTGAAATTATACTCAAAGTGTGATAAAATTGTGTATGCCTTTTGACCCAATAATATTTCTATTAAGTTTATTTCCTCAGGTGATCAAGGAAAAATGAATAGAAAATATATGATTTAAAATATTGATAGAAGCTCTTTTTTATTGTGGCAAAGAACTAGAAACTGAAGGGATGTCCATCAATTGAAGGATGGGTAAACAAGTTGTGGCATATGCCTGTAATAGAATATTATTTTGCCATAGTGGTAGTCTCTCAGTGATCGAGAATGACTATTGTCTTTGTGCAGTTTCATCTATGGTGTACCCTCATGTGGCTTTGCAGTCCAAAGGCTGAGGCGCACAGTCTGTGGCACACGGGGCCTGGGACGCCAGTTGTTACGGGAGGTGAGGCTGTGGCCTGGTGTCGGCGTTCACGCGCAGCGGCAAGACGTCGACGTCGCTCATCTTCAAAGGTGGTGGCGGCATGGTGAATGTGGGTTCGCCAGCTGTTTCTGTCAGAGGCAGAGAGTTCTAGTTGCTTTGGTGTGATGCCAGCCCACTTCAAGTTGGACTTTAGCTGATCCTTGAATCTTTTCTTTGGTCGGCCTTGTTTCCCGAGTCCAGCTGACAGTTCACCATAGAATACCTGTCTTGGTATTCGCTGTGGGTCCATGCGGAGGACGTGTCCAGACCATCATAGCTGGGCTTTGAGGACCAGGACTTCGATGCTGGTGGAGTTGGCTCTGTTGAGGACTTCCTGGTTGGTGATTCGGTCCTGCCATCGGATCCTCATGATTGACCGGAGGGAGCTTTGGTGGAATTGCTCCAGCTGTTTCATGTGCTTCTGGTACAGTGTCCATGTCTCACAACCATACAGGAGCGAGCTGAGGACCACTGCGTTATACACTTTGAGCTTTTTTTATTTTGCCATAAGAAATGACAAATGAGATGATTGCACACACACACACACATACATACAAACAAAACAAACAAATAAAATAACAAACCTTGAAAGACTTCTATAAACTGATACAAAGTGAAGTAAGCCTAACAGGATAATCTTCACAATAATGATGATGTGACTCATAGAAGAAATAGAGTTCAAAGGCTGATTGAGACACCATTCTTCTTTTCCTCTAGTGTAAGCAATATGTGTCATTGTAGGAAATTAAATTAAATCATTTCCATTTAAATTGCCTTAGGAGGAACCTAAGGATCATATGACAAAATACAGTAGCAGACACTGAGCTTCTTTCCTGATTTGAATTGCTATGGATTCAAATTATATTGCAGAGAGAAGAGCTCTGATGGACTGGCCACACAGTTCAAATGTCAAACATATATTTAACTAAACGACTATTTTACAGACAAGGTAAACATTCACAAAGAGGTCAGAAGAAGCAATACAAGTAAATACTCATAGTCCATATCATATCATATCAATATCATAATTCAGCATGGTATACCTGCCTCAAGGAAGGTGTTATACTCTATAATCAAAACAGAATTGCAGCAGCTCAAAAGGAATCTAATATGCACAGATTTAGAGACTTTTACATCCCAACTATTCATATGGTCTACTTGTGCCTGATCTATGGTAGAGACTTACAAACTTATATTGGTCTAATTAGACAGTTAGACACATTGTATACTGACCCAAAATTATTACTAACATTTTTGTTCCTTTAGAATATGAAGGAGAATAATCAACCAAAATCTGCAATTTTCATAGTATCATATATTTAGAGCTTTATATGACTGTAAGCCATTAAAGTCTATCACTTTATTTTAAATTAGGGAAATTGAGTCAATAGGAAGTTAAATGACTTGTCCACTTTCACACAATTAGTATCTATATGTGTGAACTGAAACTACAGTCTTCATGGTACTAAGTCCAGTGTCAATTCATGATAGGTTGTCTCTCCATATTTAAAAAAAAGTAAACTTTGAGATCAGGAACTGTTTCACTTTTCTACCTATATGCATACCCTTTAAGATAATATGTGGGACATAGTACCTACTCAGTATATGATTTTTCACTCATTCTTCATATTTCTTCTGCTCTTGTAATAGTATAATCCTCTAATCTTAGTAACCTGGAACATTACCTTATTTTCAATTCTTCCCTATCCTTTTGCCCACAGATCTAATTAGTCCCCATATCATATCATTTTTCCTCCCTAATATTTGTTATCATCAGCTGACATGACCCTAGTTCAAATCCTTCGCGTATAAATTGGAATTTTTGCTTTAGTTTGTCTTTTTTTTTTCTATTTCTTCTCTACTATATTGTCTCTTAATCCATTTTTAGTACAACATTTCTAATGCCTTTTATCATAACTCTTCTTTCTTCAAATACTTTAATGGTACCCTATTGCCTATACCATAAAATAATGTTTCTTTCTATGTCTCCTCTCATTTCCCCATTACATCTTGAAACTCCATTCTGCTCCATTTATCATCATCCATAAACGAAAGTTAGTCCTTACAGACAGAAGACCTATGGCTCCTCTCTCTCTCTCTTTTTTTTTAACTTTATCACCTATGATTGGTTCTAAAACAAACCAACAAAAAATTCCCAAAAGATTCATGATATAATAAACTTAAATAAGAGCTGTGGAAAACCACTGAATTGACAAAGAAAATATGAAGGACAATTCTAGAATTAAATTTTTACACTTAAAAATGAATCCATGGGCTAGAGTCAATATTTTTATATGAATTACTTAACTAGATTTTATTTAAATTGTTAATACAAATTCTAGACCAGTGTAATTTATACCCCTGTCCCAAGAGCAAAAACCTTTATACTTTAACCATTACTTTTATGAAAGTACATTTTCACATTTAGAAAACCACACACAAAAAAGAAACAGATATCACTAAGGAGACTAACCTTGAACAACACTGCTTCTTATCCCACTGGAGTAGACTAGATCCTAGATTTTTTTTGGCTTCTCTTTTTAAAAGTCAAGACTTTAGTGTAAAGGATATATGTCATCCATTAAAACAAATTGTATGTGTGAAAACTATATATTAATTAAAGACATTTGCAAAACTGTCAATAGAGATATTTATCTTGAAATCGACAATTATCAAGTTAAAACACTGAGCTTAATTATCATTTATAAAAATGTTAATTTACAAAGTCAACTCTATTATTACTCACTTTTTTTTAAATCCAGGAAACTTTAAGAGCTGGATTGGCAGTTTAATAAAATTATTTACTATTCCACACTGAATGAACACTACAACCTTGAATTGTTTAATTTTCCCTGGCATTCCTTAAAACTCAAGGTCATGTGGACATTCAATAGATTCCAGGATGCTTTATTTTAGAGTTCTAAATCAGGTCTTTCCCCCCAAAGAATATGGAATGTGGCATTCACTGCCTTAATTTAAAAATAATCAGTCTAATAATTATATTAACAAATAGCAACTCAAAATGATGTGAGGGAAAGTTGATGAGAAAAAGAAAGAATAAAAACTTAAAGAACCAATTTACCTTCATTTCTGTGGTAAAATGACTTTTTCTGCTTACTTCTACTACTGAGATAATACAGTATAGCATATGCCCTTCTATATCAGTAACATATCTCTTATTTTCTTAATATGTTACCTTGAGCAAATTACTCAATTAATAAACTGGGATAAAAATATTATGAAGGGAAAAGCACTATTAGTAATTGTAACTATGATTGTGAATGGGACATATTCACTCACAAAACAGAAACAGATAAATGAGAGTATTAAAAATAAGAATGTTATAATATCTTGTTTTCAAGGAACTGTAAATATTAAAATTAATATTCAATACTCCAAATATTATTTTAGTACTATTTATTAAAATCAACTTAGAACAAAGAGGAATTAAAAAAAATCTCCAGCAAGCACCCAAAATGCTCCCTTCCCTCCTTCCCACTAGTATGAGCCAGAGAGATCATGTGGGCAGAAACAAACTCAAAACTCCATCCACTTAAGGAACCGCACAAACAGGAAAAAAAGGAGGATTGTGGGAAATGTAGCCTCTAGGGTTCAAGATTCAAATCAATACAGAAAACACTTTAAGCAGAGAGACACAGAGAGTAAAAAGTTAAGGGATAAAGTAGAAATTATTATGCTTTAGTTAAAGTAATAAAAATAAACTTAGCCATGATCTCAAAAAAAAAGTCAAAGCAAATATATCTAATTAAAATATCTAAGCAAGGAAACTATGTTTTTCATAAGATGCCATAAACAATGAAATAATATCAATATTAAACATTTGGACAAATTCTGTAGCATCTATATTCTTAAATAAAATTTATATGAGTTATAGGAGGAAATAGACAAACAGCTCTAACTAGATGGAGATCTCAACAATTTCCTCATAGAATTAGATAAATATGAATAAAAATAAATAATAAAGAAGTTAAGTGATTGAAAGGAATTTTAGAAAAGTTAAATGTGATAAACCTCTAGGGACATTTGAATGTAAATACAAAGAAATACACTTTTTTGTTGGTGATACATGACACATAGTTGGTGCCTCATATTTGAAGAGTACCAAAATGACATCACTATGTCTGTGGATAAACAGACCATTATGAGTTTTGAAGGCTCTATCATAGGTCAGGCACAAATAACCTGCATGATAACTTGGAATGGTCATGCCTCTAAATTTGAGCATTTCATGTTTCTTTTAAGCTACTGCAATTCTCCTTTGATCAGAGTACATTCTTTGATGTAGTCCCAACATGATGGATGGCTGTGTGCGGTAGTAGATAAATGGAGAAAAATAAATAGGTACAAAAAGGAATATACATTCTTTTCAGGAGCATATGGTACATTCACAAAAATTAACCATGTATTAGGGCATAAAAACATTGTAAAAAAGTGTTAAAAATCAGAAATACTAAATGCAACCTTCTCTGATTACAATGCAATGAAAATAATAATTAGTAAGGGTACATGGAAAGTTAAATAAAAAATTAATTGGAAATTAAACAATACGATTCTCCAGAATAAGTTTGTTTAAGAACAAATCATAGAAACAATTAATAGCTTCATTGAAGAAAATGACAATGATGAGACATCTATTCGAAATCTATGGGATGCAGCCAAAGCAATACTCATGGTGAAATTTATATCCTTGAGTTTCTATATTAAAAAATTAGAGAGGGAAGATGTCAATGAATTGGGCATGCAAATTAAAGGACTAGAAAGTGAACAAATTAAAAATTCTCAGATGAAGTCTAAATTAGAAATCCTAAAAATGAAAGGAAAAATTTATAAAATTGAAAGTCAAAGAACTATTGATTTAATAAATAAGACTAAAAGTAGGTACTTTGAAAAAACAAATAAAATAGACAAAGTACTAGTCTGTCTAATTAAAAAAAAAGGAAAGAAGAAAACCAAATTGACAGTATCCAAAATGAAATGGGAGCCCTCAACACTAATGAAGAGGAAATTAAGCCAATCATTAAAAACTATTATGCCCAGCTATATGGCATCATATACGACAATTTAGTTTGTTATGGATGAATATTTACAAAAATATAAATTTCCTAGACTAACAGAGGAAAAAATAGATTATTTTAAAAACCCCATATCAGAAAAAGAAATTGAACAAGCCATCAAAGAACACCCTAAGAAAAATATCCCCAGGTCCAGATGGATTCACAAATTAATTCTATCAAACATTCAAAGAACAACTAATCCCAATATTATACAAACTATTTGACACAATAAGCAAAGAAGGAGTTCTACCAAATTCATTTCACGACACCAATATGGTACTGATCAGAAAACCAGGCAGGCCAAAAACAGAGAAAGAAAACTATAGACCAAGCTCCCTAATGAGTATAGATGCAAAAATCTTAAATAGCATACTGGCAAAATGATTCCAGCAAGTCATCACAAGGGTTATTCACTATGACCAGGTTGTATTTATACCAGGAATGCAAGGATGGTTCAATATTAGGAAAACCATCCATATAATTGAACATATTAACAAGCAAAGTGACAAAAACCACATGATTATCTCAATAGAGGGAGAAAAAGCCTTTGATAAAATACAACACCCATTCCCTTTGAAAACACCAGAAAGTATAGGAATAGAAGGGCCTTTCCTAAAAATAATAAAGAGTATATATCTAAAACCATCAGCAAATATCATCTGCAATTGGGACAAATTAGAAGCCTTCCCAATAAAATCAGGAATGAAAAATGGATGCCCATTATCACCTCTATTATTTAACATGGAACTATAAACACTAGCAGTAGCAGTTAGAGATGAGAAATAAATTGAAGGCATTAAAATTGGTAATAAGGAGACCAAGCTATCACTCTTTGCAGATGATATGAAGGTCTACTTAAAGAATCCTAGAGAATCAACCAAAAAGCTAGTGGAAATAATCAACAACTTTAGTAAAGTTGCAGGATACAAAATAAACCTGCATAAGCCATCAGCATTTCTATATATCTCCAACCCATTTCAGCAGCAAGAATTAGAGAGAGATATTACATTTAAAATCAACCTAGACAATATAAAAAACTTAGGAATCTATCTGCCGAGACAAACACAGGAACTATATTAACACAACTACAAAACACTCTCCACACAATTAAAACTAGATCTAAACAATTGGAGAAACATTGATTGCTCATGAGTGGGATGACAATCCTGCTCAAATTAATTAACTTATTTAGTGCCATACCCATTGAACTACCAAAAAACTTTTTTACTGAATTAGAAAAAAACATAACAAAGGTCATTTGGAAGAACAAAATATCAAGAATATCCAGGAAAATCATGAAAAAAATGCAAAGAAAGGAGGACTTACAGTCCCACATCTCAAACTATACTATAAAGCAGTGGTCATCAAAATAATTTGGTACTGGCTAAGAGACAGAAAGGAGGATCAGTGGAATAGATTTGGGGTAAAGGTCCTCAGCAAGACAGTCTATGATAAGCCCAAAGATCCCAGATTTGGGGACCAAAACCCACTATTTGATAAAAACTGCTGGGAAAATTGGAAGACAGTACGGGAGAGATTAGGTTTGGCTCAACATCTCACACCCTTCACCAAGATAAACTCAGAATGGGTGAATGACCTGAATATAAAGAAAGAATCTATAAGCAAATAAGGAAACACAGAACACTATACTTGTCAGATCTTTGGTAAAGAAAGACTTTAAAACCAAGGAAGAGCTAGGAAAAAATCTCAAAACCTAAAATCAATAATTTTGATTACATCAAATTATAAATGTTTTCTACAAACAAACTAATGCATCCAAAATTAGAAGGAAAGCAACAAATTAGGAAACAATCTTTCTTACAAAAATCTCTGGCAAACGTCTAATTACACATATTTATAAAGAGCTAAACCAATTGTACAAAAAAGGAAGCCATTCTTCAATTGATAAATGGGAAAGGGACACGAATAGGCAATTTTCAGTTAATGAAATCAAAACTATTAATAAGCACATGAAAAAGTGCTCTAAATCTCTGATAATCAGAGAGATGCAAATCAAAACAATTCTGAGGTTATCACCTCACACCTAGCAGATTGGCTAACATGACCGCAAAGGAAAGTAATGATTGCTGGAGGGTGTGTGGCAAAGTAGGGACATTAATTCATTGCTGGAGGTGTTGTGAATTGATCCAGCCATTCTGGAGGGCAATTTGCAACTATGCCCAAAGGGCACTAAAAGACTGTCTACCCTTTGATCCAGCCATAGCACTGCTGGGTTTGTACCCCAAAGGGATAATAAGGAAAAGACATGTACAAAAATATTCATATCTGCGCTCTTTGTTGTAGTGATTAAAATAGTGGAAGGCATAAACTGTGGCAGATATAAGAGTGGTTATTAAAATTGTGACCGCAGAAATATGGGTTCAAGACAGTGTCTTCTTTTAAATAAAAATATAAGGTGGTTGCCAGGGAAAAATTCCCAATTTTTAAATATACCCAAGTCAGCTGGGTTTTATAGAGATTTTAATTAATACAAATGAGGAATTAAAGAAAGGGATAGAGGAAAAAAGGAAATAATGAGAAAGGATAGGCCGGCCCAGGCCAGCCCTGGCCAACCCAGGCCCAAGCCCTAAGAGAAAGATCAGTCAGTCCTTTATCCACTCACCACAAGATCTCTGAGAGAGAGCCCCGAGAGAGACCCTTCAAGGCAGCTTTGGCCAACTGCCTCTTCCAATTCAGCCTTTCCCAGCTGACTGTCCCGAGAGAGAGCTTTTTGTCTCCTTTTAAAGGGAATTTTCTCCTATGTCACCTCCCCTAAGTTCTCACATCTACCAATCACAGTAGATGTTTTTCAAAGGACAGACCATTCTTAATTCACACCTAAGAAGGCTTAAATTTTTTATTAAGTTCACACCAGAAAACCTCTGAGTAAGTTCCCACCTCTTTGCTCCTTGTAAATTCACAAGTTGCCTGACCTTTATAGGTACTTAGCACCCTTTTGAATTAGATCTAAAAATAGGCACATCTTAAGAACTTTTGCCTTACTATAAGTATGGGTTTAAGTATTTTTCATTGTTCAGCAAAGAGTTTCTTCCCTAAAGCATGCTTAAGTAGGGGTGGAATAGAGGTCTCACATTCCTGATCTAAGTTCCTTCATTGTTTAAAATGGGGAATGGTCTTAACCAAATCTTATGAAGTAGGGTCTGAGAATTTTTAAGATTCACAATTCTGAGAAATTTTAAGCTTCACATTGTGGTGGCAAAAAAAACTGGAAAATGAGGGGATGTCCTTCAATTGGGGAATGGCTGAACAAATTGTGTTATATGTTGGTGATGGAATACTATTATGCTCAAAGGAATAATGAACTGGAGGAATTCCATGGGAACTGGAACAAACTCCAGGAATTGATACAGAGAGGAGCAGAACCAGGAGAACGTTGTACACAGAGACTGATACACTGGTACAATCGAATGTAATGGACTTCTCCATTAGTGGCAATGCAGTGATCCCAAACAACTTGGAGGAATCCCCGAGAAAGAACACTATCCACATTCAGAGTAAACACTGTGGCAGTAAAAATACTGAAGAAAAACAACTGCTTGAACAGGTGGGTTGAAGGGATATGGTTGGGATGTAGACTCTAAATGAACATCCTAGTGCAAACAACAACATGTAAATAGGTTCTGATCAAGGATACAAGTAATACCCAAAGAAATTGCACTTTGACTGCTAGAAGAGTGGGTGGAGGGGAGGGAGGGAAGTAAAGTGAAAGTATATTGAAACCAAATATAAAAATTAAAAGAAAAATATTTACCAAGAATAAAGGCATAAAAATCTCACAACCAAATGCAGAAAAGTAGACACATTAATTGCATCATTTTTAGATCATAATGCCATATAGTTAGACTTAATAAAGAACTATTAAACTGTAGATTAAATTAATTAGAAACTCGATAATCTACTCCTAAAAATGACTAGGTCAAATAACAAATCATAGAAGCCATAAAAAATTTAAGTAAAGAGAATGACAACAAGAAAAAAGTAACATTTCAAAATTCATGAGGTTCAACTAAATAATTATTTAGGGGGAAATGTACATCTCGAAACACTTATGTGAATAAAGAAATAGCAGATCAATGACTTCAGTATACAATTCAAAAACAACCAAAGAAAAATAAATAAAAATAGCCTATTTAATATTAAATTTGAAACCTTGAAAGCCAAAGGAAATAGTTTGATGTAGGAATTAAGAAAATCATTGAAATAAAAATGAAACCAGGAGATATTTTATGGAGAAAAATATTAGCCATTGCTTAATTTGATTGAGAAAAAGGAATTACCAACATTAAAAATTAAAACCACTATGAAATGATGATGAAATTTAAGTAATTAGTAAGAACTATTTTGCCCAATCGTAAGTGAAATGGATGAATATTTACAAAAATAAATTACCCAGATTACCAAAAGGGGAAATACAGTACTTAAGTAACCCTAAATGAAAAAAAGAAATAAAACCAATATTAAATTCCATAAGAAAAAATCCTCAGGAAAATACAGAATCATATTTTAATTGTATTTAACATTCAACTCTTAATTAATTCTAATAATATATTAACTATAAAGAACAAGCAAAATATAAAATATAAAAAAAAATCCTTTTAGGAGACAAATATTAAGGTAACATCTAAACCAGGAAGACCAAACCAGAGAAAGAAAACTATAGACCAATTTCCTTGATTCATTTCAATGGAGAAATTTTAAGTAAAATTTCAGCAACGAGATGATAGTAATATACCACAAAGATGTAATAATTGTGACTAGATATTTATTCATAGCCAGAGTATAGGACTGGTTGAATAGAAGGAAAACTACCAGCATAATTGACCAAATCAGCAAAAAAATCTCATGATTATCTTAATAAATGGATAAAAGTTTTGATAAAATACAATATACAAAAACACTAGAGAACTTAGGAATTATTAGTATCTAATACCAACTGTAAGAATTATCTGTAATGCATATAAGCTAGAATTTTCCTAATAAGAATGTGATAGGACAAGGATGCCCATTATCACCACTAATATTCAATATTGTATTAGAAATGCTAACAATAGCAGTAAGAAAAAAGTTAATGAATTAGTCTAGTCAATAAGGGAATAAAGCTATCACTCATTGCAGAAGATAGGAGAGTACACTTAGATAATTCTAGAAGATTCACCAAACCCTAATTGAACAAATTACAACTTTAACAAAGTTGTAGCATGTAAAATTCGCCTACATAAATCATTAGCATTTCTATATATTAACAACACAGTCTAGCAGTAAGACATAAAAAAAGATGAAATTCATTTAAATTAACTGTTGACAATATAAAATATTGGGTATCTATTTGCAAGGACAAACTCAGGAACTATATAAACACAATTTACAAATAATTTTTACACAAAGTCATATTTAAACAACTTGAGAAATAATTGCTCACAGATAGGCTGACCCAATATAATGAGAAAAGAATTCTATTAAGAGAGTGTTCAGAAGCATTTGTGTTGAAAATATCATAGAAAGTCAACAGAGGATTAATAGCATGTCCATGGAACAGTAAAAGTCTACTTGAAATTTGATAGGATAAGTATATTTGGGTCCAAGTCAGCTCCATTTAACTATTGTTTGAGTAATGGCAGTAGGACAAACTAATGTGTTTCCCAGGGTAAAGAGTGAGCAGTATCATAATGAGGATAGTTAAAAAAGGAAAGGAATTCAAGGCATTAGTGAAGTAAATGTCCATTAGGTGAAGAGTGGCTATGGAAGAAATTGTGACATAAGGGAAGATAATCTAATGAGCTGAGAATATATAGAAGAATCAGATACCAAAGAATAATTACAAGAATAATAAAAATGTTCTTTATTCATTCTACACATACTTTATTATTTGAATTCTGCATTTCATGATGGAAAAAACACAAGTTCTTATATTTCAGAGATTGCTTCATTATTATTTATTTGTAGCAAAGTACTAAACAAATGTTGGTTTATTGTTAGATCGATATGAGAGTATGGGAAGAGGAAACTGTGATCAGAGATGGATATTTCTGAGTTTGATGTACTGAGATCAGCAGATCCAGAGATGACAATGAAAAGGTCAATTTTATAGCTTTTCCAATAGGAGAACTGCACATATATCTTCCATTTGCCCCTCTAAAATTAACTTCCCAAGTTTGTCTTTTCTATCTTTTTGTGAAGTGCTTCACTGATACAGAATTCAGGATTCTTTCAAGATTTTCAGAGTTTTCTTTATTTTACTATGAACAACTTTGAACATGGTTTCACATGGATATTTATAGTATTGAAGTGTGCTAAAACTGTTTATTTTTGGTACCCCCTGACCACTTTTTTCTGTTCTAGTCAGTATGACAGGAAAGTTTATAAGTACCTTGTGTCTAGGGGCAATAACAGGAGATAAGTATGCCAAGGGTAACTTTTAAGTCAAACAAACCATCCAAAATAACAAAGGAGAAAATTTTCAAATTTTATCACATATTAACCAAAATTCACATTCTAGTAATATCTGCTAATTCAGCAGAAGTCACCTGGGTGTGCTGACAGGGTCTTCTCATCTAATGATATGTAAATCTCAGGCAAATTCCAGATCTCCATAATTCCTGGCCAGAATGTTAACCATTTACTGATAAATTTGAGATGACATGAATATATAAACTTTAAAGATTTATTGATAACTTTGAGATGATTTGGATAAATTAATGAACAACCCCCAAGATGTCATAGATATGAGTTTTCTTGCCTATCCACCCCACCAAAATAAAATAAGATCTCAAATTCCTTTATATAAACACTCTTCCTTCAATATCATTGTCCATGCTGCTAGCAACTCTATTCCAAAGTTATGTGAAATTTTTGCTCTGCTTCTTCCCATCTTTCTTCTCTTCCCCATATGACCCAACTGACTATTCCATCCACCTGTTGCTGTGCTGTTTGCCCCTGCACCCCTTTCTCCATGTGTCTCTGTACTCTCTATGCCAAATAAAAGTAACATTCCAGCCTCACTCTCTACTGCTATCTATTAGGGGAAAACTTATGGTTGGACTGAATATAGTTTTAGTTGGTTGCTAGGGACTTAAATTCTAAATCCCAATGAAATAGTCAAGTTAGAATGGAATTTTATGGTGGTTTATTTACAATAGAGTGAAGATATTAAGGAAGAAACAAAGAGAGGAAAAAGAGAGAGATACCAGGGAGGAGTTCAGAGGCCCCAGCCAAGTGGGAAGGCAGAGGATTAAATCTAGCATGGCTTCCAGCATGAAGCCTCCTCCAAGATGAGGGGCCTCTTCAGAGGCTGGTGCCTCCAGAAAGTCAAGGGAAAGGGAGTCCCAAGAGATGGGCTTCTCCAGAGGCTTGTGTCTCCAGAAAATCCAAGGAAAGGGGAGTCAGCCTTGCACTCACCACATGATAGTCTAAGGGAAGCAGTGTGAGAGCTCATGCTGGAGCTCTTCCACAGCCAAGTTCCACCACCAAATCCCTCTCACAGGAAGTGACGTGAAATATAAAGGCAGTTCTTTACTTAACTTCCTGTGTATTACATTTACCAATGTTGGCTTAAACTTGGCTTTTGGATTGACCAGGGGGTCAATCAGTTGTTTATAATTTGTCACTTGCTAGCACACATGGGTCATAGACCTTCCTTCCCCAGACTTAATCCTTAAGTGGAGGTGTATACATTCCTGGTTGCTAAAATTCTAAAGACAAAGCAGGGTGGAGTAAAATCTAAAATTCACATATGATAGACTTTTCTGGAGAGTCCCTGAAGAATTGTAAGTGGATTCCTCTATTTCATATTTTAATCAATTAATTATCAATTCAGAAAGGCATCTAAATCATAAAAAGTAACTTATCTCATGTTATGTTCATTTTAATATGATAAGACATTTTATACTAAGGTCAATTATCTAGTTTTGGATTATTATTGTATATGGTGTAGGATAATTTCTAAGAAACTGCTTTTCAGTTTTCATGAGGAATTTTATTTAAAAAGAATCTAGTCCCATATTTATAGCCATGCTCTTTGTGGTGGCAAAAAAATGGAAAATGAGGGGATGTCCTTCAATTAGTGAATGGCTGAATAAATTGTGGTGTCTGTTGGTGATGTGGTACTATTGTGCTCAAAGGAATAATTAACTGGAGGAATTCTATAGGAACTGGAATGACTTCCAGAAATTGATGCAGAGTTAAAGGAGCAGAAACAGGAGAACATTGTAACCAGAGGCTGATACACTGTGGTACAATCAAATATAATGGACTTCTCTATGAGTAGCAATACAATGATCCAGGACAATTCTGAAGGACTTATGAGAAAGAACACTATCTAAATTCAAAGGAAGATCTATGGGAGTAGAAACACAGAAGAAAAACAATTACTTGATCACATGGGTCAATGGGAATATAATTAGGGTTATAAACCCTAAATGATGACCATAGTGCAAATATCAATAATATGGAAATAAATTTTGTCCAATGATACATGTAAAACCCAGTGGAAATGTGCATTGGCTATGGGAGGGTGTTGGGGGGAGGGGAGGGAAAGAACATAATTTTTGTAATCCTGGAAAAATAATCTAAATAACCAAATAAATAAAATAAAATAAAAAATAAAAAAATAAAAAAGTTTTTATTCCTCAATAATTTATCCTGAGATTTATCATATAGTAGGATGCTGTTTTTAAGCTCTTTTGTAAAAATATGGAGATAGACACAAAATGACCAGTTCTACTGATATTTTTCTTTAATAAACCAATATGAGGGTCAAATAATTTTAATGATAATTTCATAATATAATCATGATTTGCATAATTTTATATTTTCTTTTTTGCTACTTTTTCTTGTGAATTAGAGTTTCTAGACATGTTCTTAATTGTGAATTTTATTTTATTATCAAGTTCAATTTTAAAAAATCTTCTTAGAGGTAGGAATCCTGAAGACCATAGATTTTTTTTTTCATTTTTTAAAATTACACCCTATTTCCTATCATTTTTGTTCATATTTATTTATTTCAAAAACTTTCTTTTCTGTCTCAAAATCAATATGGAAAGGAATCTGTTGAAGAAATTTCTTTAAACTTCTGTAGTTCAGAACCTGTAATACAATTCTAGAATACAAAGAAATTGTCCTTTGCTCTTCCTAATTCCAAGTGTTTATTATTTTTTGGAGGGGATGAGATAAGAAAGATCAAGCTTGTGTTGGCTTCAAGACTATCAAATTCTTTCACAGAATACTATTATATCTTATTCTTTAAATAGAAGTTATTATGGTTTATATATGTTAGAATTATTATTTTAATTTGTATAAAACATCACATAATAATTCTTCTAAACTATTGGTCTTTAATTGAAAATTCATATTAAATTACTCAATCCTTATAGTGCCAGACATTAACCTGTTGGGAGATATTTTAATTAATATATGTTTTCAGTTTAGAAGAATATATTTTAAAAAATTTAATCTAGATTGGACCAATTTCCAAACATGAGGATAATGCAATAATTTCTACATAGTTAGAATGAATAAGTGCTTTGCCTGATAATTTGACAGGAGGAATTGGTTTCAGTATCCATTATTCCTAGACCATGTATATACCTCTTTTCAGATTAGGCCATAAAAGAGTATGTAAAATCATTTCAAAGGGGGTATAGAGTCATTTCAATTTAATATAGGAAGAGAAAGTAATTTAAATATTTACCAAACCCAGAGAAAGTCACTAAAATCAAACTAGAGAAATTTCATTTGCAATACACAATCCAAGTTGGAATAAGATCAAAAGAAGTGATCATTTTCAGGTCAATAATACTAGAACAATTATACTTCCATATAGGAGGGATGAAAGGGGCTAAAGTCAGAGTGAGAAATATGTTACAGGATTGGCAGGAGAATCTTATGTGCAAAATTTAATATAATAAAGATATTTAAATAAACAGAACACAGGGGTTTCTTTTAAAAAGGAAAGAATTATAGCATCTAGAGCTTATGTGAGATACATCTAGAGATGTTTATTAACATGAATTCCCTCATAGGTGAATAATGTAGGCTTCGAAAAAATATTGAGTGAGATTTGGCACTGCTAGGACTTGCTGAAAGAGAATGGGGAAAGGTCTGGGGCTCCTGAGAGCTTGCTCTTTGACCCTGGAAATTGCCATGCCCCCCATCACTCTTATTCCTGCCTTTTATGTACCTTTGACACCTTTCTGGATACCTTCCTAGAGGTAGCAGTGCTCAGGGCTCTTGGGGGCAACCTGGTTGGTCTCAATTCAGGCTACTGTGGAAATCAAGAGTCAGATTTTGTTGCACTATAGAACTGGGAGACAGAGGAGGTGAAGGGTTTAGTCTTAGATAACTGCTTCTCAGATGAGGGGAAGATTAGGAAACCTTGAGTTTCAGAATGATCACCATCAACCTTGGGTCTTTGGCCAGCTTTTCCAAGCAAGGTGTAAAAGTTGGAATACACTCATAACTGATAACTGAATCTGTGGAGATCTGGAGCTCCTGTTAGATGGAACATCCAACCTAATTCAGTTAAATATCATTACAAATAAAATCAAGGATATAAATACACTGAAATCCCTAAAGAAGCTACCTAATCCCCAAAGTCTGAATCCTTTCAACAGATATGACCATGTTGATGAGCTATTGGGAGAGTGTATTTGGCCTCTTGCCAAAACTCACCCATTTCCATGGTTATTATGTCAATGACAAGGAAACTCTAGGCTATAGCTCTGAGGCTGATTGGGACTGTGAATAGAGTTGAGGTGATGGGTAAGTGATAGATGAAGAAGAAAAAGAGGAGGAACTTGACAAGGATGTCATGGATGATGATGATGTTGCTGATGCTGATGATATTGATGGAGAAGAGGAGGAGAAGGAAGCAGATAAGATAGAGAATGAGGAAGATTGACATGATGATGTTGAGTAGGATGAAGAGGAAGTTGGAGAAAAGCTCCATAATGAAAATAAAACAAGCTGTAGATGATGAGGGTGAGAAGAGTGGGAAGGATGAGGAGGACTAAGCAAGCTGCCCTACCTTGAAATCATTAAGAAACAGTAGTTTGTGGGTGGTCTCCATCAGCTTTCCCTTGCCATTTTCTTTTCTAGCTCTAGGCACTGTTGGCTCTGGGATTTGTTCTCTTTCAGAAGGGGCTTAATAGGCACTGCTTCACCAAAGGTTTTAGTGATTAAAAGTTCTTTCTATTTCCAGGAGTATTTTTTTGCAACAATATATTGAAATTCTTGTTAATCTTTGTTTTCCAGAAAAACAGTGTCTCATACCCTACCTTGGCCATGAAGGGGTAGAGGCTCTGGCACATTTCCAGGATTAACTTTTTAGCCTCTTCCTTCTTCCCTCTTATTTGTCTTTTTTAAATATATAAAAAACTGTATAAAAAGAATATATCTAGAGCTGGAGGAGACCTCAAACACCAACTGGTCCAAATTCCTAGTTTACATACGAAAAAGTTATGGCCAAGAAAGATTAAACAGT
This sequence comes from Monodelphis domestica, assembly GCF_027887165.1. Lineage (NCBI taxonomy): Eukaryota > Metazoa > Chordata > Mammalia > Didelphimorphia > Didelphidae > Monodelphis > Monodelphis domestica. The sequence continues at coordinate 153,390,563 of NC_077234.1, read as the reverse complement.
TTACTTCACACCGGTAATGTAGGTCAGAGACACTGAGTCCAGAGTTAGTACCCTTTTTACATTTTATGAAAGTTTGTCCAAGGCCACATGACTAATAGTAGAGTCAAGATTTGGACTTAGGTCTTTTACATGCAGATTCAAGACATTTTTGTTTATTCCACCTTACTTTAAATTCTTTGCATTATATAGCAGTAGACAAAATTTTAAGCATTAAAAAAACTGTGATGCTTCTGCTAAGGAGCAGGGTGAGAACACAAAGGAGACAAAAGGGATATTTTCTCCTATAGACTAGAATGAATGTAGTTCAGAGATATGAAATGAGAGTTAGAAAAAAAATAATTGTGGTAGGACCATTGTGCAAATTTCTAATGCTTTCTAGTAGAAAAAAGAAATGAATTTGTTTGTTGGCTTGAACCCCATGGCAGTACAGTTCTTAACCCTGTGAAAATAAAGGTTCTCCCTTTTCTACTCTAAATCCCCATTTACAGAATTGGCAAAGAAAAATGAATAGGAACTAAAGCATAATATTCATTCATATAACAACTATTTCCAGTTGAACAGTGTGCTCTGTAGGCCTTTGAAGTGAGATGTAGCAAATGGAATAATGAAAATGTAGAATTTTAATCAATAAATTATATTTTATTCTTACCACCTATTTTGCAGCGTGAACACGTTTTTGATGACAATTCACAGATTGCTAAACACAGACATGGAAAAACAATAGATAATATTAAATTGTTATGGGAGCAAGGCAGAAGGCCTTTGTCATTTTGTTCATAAGGGAAAAGAAAAAAAAAACAGGTAATGTAACTCTAAGTTCATAGTTTATACATTTCCATATTTGAAAACCTAATCTGATTCCACCACATATTAACAATAATTTTCATTCAAGTATGTATATTATTTGTTGAAATATTCAGTAATTAAAATGTTAAAAGTAAGTATATTGGACATAGAAAATGTGGGAGAACACTGGAGTACAGTGAGAATTGTATCTGCTTACTACAGCCTGTGAATTGGCAACCTTTTTGCATAAATTAACTAGTCTGCTTTCAGCAAAGGTACAAAGGAATTCAATTATTTTAGTCTAGAAATTGAAAGTAATATATATAAGTAAGCTTAATAAGATTCTAAAGGAGATTAAATGAATTTTTAGTCTAAAGCACCTAAAATATTAAGTACAATACTTTAAGCTCAGGGTGAGATTTCTGCAGGATTGTTTCAATTTGTATACCTTTCATTTTTATATCTTGATTAGAGACTTGAAAAATCTTAGGACTAGCCCTTTCTATGTCAAGGATTAAAGATTTCTCCAATGCATATAACTCAAAATAGGAAAAAAAAGTTATAATGTTCCAAAAAGCATGACTTGAGAACAATGCTGTTTAAAATATTTAATAGCAAATGTGGTATGGTCATAGTGATGATAACTATAGACATAGAAAGTGAACCTGAGATTTCAACAGAACAGTGGATATTCAGAAAAGGAAATTCTATCTACTTCTGAAGATCAGTAACTATTCTGAAATAAATCATTGTTTTAAAAAGATGACTGGAGCAATAAAAACTTTAGGGATTTGTCCAGAATTACTCAAGTAGTACATGTATTAGAGCAAATACTTGAACTTTGATCTTCCTAGTTCTAATGATGGGTCCTTTTCTATTACTTTATACTGCCTCTTAATTTAAAATTACATAGGACATTTATAAAGTGCTTGAAAATGTCTTAGGTCATGTGAGCTTCAAAATACTCCGAGAAATAGAGTGTTCAGGTACTATAATTTTCATTTTAAAGGTAATAAGGTAGATTTCACAGGTCATGGGATGAGAAGACATCCTATATTTAAAAAAAACAACTTTATAAAACATCCAACCCCACATTTTTCTGGTTTCACAACAACCCTGTGAAACAGATATTGAAATAACTCCTTTATAGATGATGAATCTGGAACCTGAGTGTGAGAGGATAAGTTTCTATCTTAAGAGCACATAGCTCTCCAATGGCAGAATTGATGTTCAAAACCAGTTTTTCTGACTCAGAAAAGGGCCAAGTGACAGTAAAGGAAATATGAAATGATGGAGAGGATGTGATAAAATTGGGACACTAATGCATTGCTGGTAGATTTGTGAACTGAACCAACAATTCTGGAGAGCAATTCGAAATTATGCCCAAAGGTTATAAGTTTCTTTTTGATTGAGTAATACACTACTAGGTCTGTAACCTAAAGAGATAAAAAAAGGAAATGACTTATTTATAGAAAAAATATTTATAGGTACTCTTTTTGTGGTAGCAAAGAATTGGAACCTAAAAAGATGTCCATCAATTGAAAAATGGTTGAACAAATTATGCTATATGATGGTGATGGAATAATATTGTGCTGTTAGGAATGATGAACAGAATAACTTCATGAAGACCTGGACAGACCATTATGAACTGATGTGAGTGAAATAAGCAAAACTGGGAAAACATTGTACACAGTTACAGTAATATTGTGGAATGATCAACTGTGACAGACTTAGCTGTTATGAGCAATACAACTATCCAGAACAACCTGAGAGACTTATGAAAAAGAATGCTATGTTGGAGTCAGAATGTAGATGAAAAAGGACTTTCAGGTAAAGATGGCTGCAATGTAGAAGCAGGATTCTTCCTCTCCTCACCACTGACTGATATATGATGTCCCAAAAGGACGAAAAAAAAAATCCCAAGTTCAGATGAATAAAGGGGCTCCACAGTAGGGTCCAACACTAAAGGTATGTGGTATTTGGGTATTTCCACACTAGGGGGTGAAATAGCTCACACCAAAACATGAGCTGATCACCCCTCCCTCCACCCCATCTACAGTACCAGAGTCAGAGCAAGTGCACCAGAATAAGAGCAAGTGAGAGGCAATTTATAGGTCCTTGGGAGCTAAAGGACTTACCCTTGAGAGAAGCTAGACTTGGGACTCCAGGAGGCTGAGGAGTGAGGACCTTGGGCACTGAGATAGAGTGGAGAGGGGTGGCACACAATAGAAACTGTAGAGACTTGAAAAGTAGAAACCTAGCTGAAGTGCTTAGGATAAAAAGGAATGACACCTTTGAATATTTTATGTGTAACCTGTTTATAGGATTATAGCTTCAGCTTGAGGCAAAGTGTTTTCAAAGTAGTAACTCTTTAAATAGATTAATAGGATCATAGAATTTTAGAGCTGGAAGTAGCCATAGAATCAGAGGACCAGAGACTTTAAGCTTCAAGGGATGCTAGAAATCATCTAGAACAATTCCCTTATTTTGTATACAAAAAAGCTAAGGCTGAAAAAAAGAGTCATTCACTGCATTAAATCCATATTTGGATATTGTATTGTTTTTGTTGTTGTTACTATTTATTATTTTCCTTCTCTGTATAAATTATTTTGTTAAGTTGTGAAGTTGTTAGATTTATGTCTTCAATATTTTTATAACTAAAAACTAGATTTGCACTATTTGTCCTCAATTTATGAAATATATATCAAGGTCAATGTACAGGTTAATTAAAATTTGCCTCCTGTGACTTCTGGTTGAAGAAGTATTACAGCATTCTTTAGAGTATTCAGGCATGCTTACTGTATATGTGATATAAAAGAAAAATATATTTTTGCTTGACATTCCCTAAAGGTCCATTTTAAAAGCTATATTAATTGAAATTTCATTTTCAAACAAAATTGTCTAATTTGCTTCCTTCCTTTTTTCTTTAGAAGTTTTTAAATAGTTTTATGGTCTGCAAGGCATTCCATATGCAATACATAATTTCATACTCAAAACAGACCTTTCTGGTAGATATTAGAGATATTATTATCCTCTCTCCAATGCAACTTCTTTCCACACAGCCAACAAACTGATATTCCAAAGGGATACATCTGTTTTATTATTTCCCTAGTATATGAAACTTTAGTGACTCCCTTTTTCCTGTAGGGTAAAATGTAAAGTCCTTTGCTTGGTATCTAATTCCTTTTGTTTTCTTGCAAATCCTATCTTTCCAGATTAATATATATATCTCCCCCTTTCATATTTAGCTTCCCTATTGAAGATAACTAGCTTATTTGATACTCCCTGTAGAAGACAGTGCATCTCTAGCTTCTGTACCTTTGCACAATTGTCCCAATATCTAAGATGCTGATATTCCTCATCTGAACCTCTTAAAATCTTTATCTCTTCAATGTACAGTACATGTGAACTCCTACAAGAGACTTCCTGTCATTACATACTTCCTATAGACAGGGGATATTAAGTGGGAACATGGAGGGTCCTGCCATACTTGGCAACTTGGTTCGATGGTGGTGAGTGGGATTTTCAATAGGCTGATAAGTCATGGGCACGTGGTCTTTATTTTTTATCCTTCTTATTTTTTATTTCTAATGATCATTAATAAATCCCTTAAAACATAACATTTTATTATTAAGATTTAATTTTAATTTTTATATTGATGGCAAACATAGTTGGAGAGGGACCTCTAAATTTTCAAGATAATACATTTTTAAGTCATGTTTCTCCTGCCAAAGCTTTTCACCCACCCCACCCTCACAAATTCCAAGAGAACTCTGAACTCTCTTTGGAGCTGCTGTCTTTTTCTTTCCCTACTTTTTGCCTGCTTGCTTTACCTACTGGCCAGGTTATTTTTAACTGGAGGATTCTTGGGAGAGAGGAGATAAGTCACTTCTCTCATCTGTCTGCTTCCATGTTTCTCAGTTCCTCACTGCTGCCTCTGGCATTGCTGATACTACTGCTGATACAGCCTCCTGGGTTATCCCAACCATCTTATTGATCCCAATTGATCCTCCTCCTCCTCTGACCTCAGCCCCAGCCCCAACCCAGTCCCAAACTGCTGATAGCTGCCACTGTGCCTTCAGAACTCACAAACTTGGGACCACTCTCTGGAATGGTAAAAACTCAGAGTGTATTTTCCATAAGCAACGATTAGTCTCCTAACTCCCTCTCCATGTGGCTGGGGAAACAAACTGTTCCCTAGCATTTTACCTCAGGGGGGAGGGGAAGGGAAGAAGAAAGTTATTCTTCCAAACAGGAAGTAACTTTCAAGCATGGCACATTCTATGAAAGAGCAGTACCTTGCCTATTTCAAACAGCTTCCAGGTTTAGGATTTTTTTTTTGTTTCTACCATTCATGAGTGCACTGATCCTTTCAATTATCTTGCCTGAGATTCAGGGGAGAAATTCATCTCCCTACAACTTTTTCTCATTTGGGCTTGCCCAGTCTCTAAGATTCATCTAGTTTGAGATTCCCCAACCCTATTTTCTCCCTCTCTATGGGAAATACCACAGTTCTGACAAAAGGAATCTGTAAGGACAGGGAAGAGAACTTCAAAGAGTCTGGAGGTGATAAATTTTAAGCCTTTTCAGACTCCACTGTTTTATGAAAGTCTCTGTATTTTATTTTATTTTGCTGATTGTTTTGTTTAAGATTAAATTTTGTTGTTTTAAGTTCACACATTAATGTATTCAATACTATTCTGTTACACTGAATCATTTTAATTTACTGTGTTTTAACTACTGTTATATTCTGTTACCTTTCCCCTATGGCTACTGAATAAAATTTAGCAAAATATTGTAAAAGTCTGTAAAGTATTTTTTTCCCCATTTTGTATTTAAGTGTCACATAGATGATGGATGAACTCAACCTGGTTAACAACCTTTGAAAAATTTAACAAGCTAAGAATTTAAATGGTAATTCTAATGGGACTTCAGAAGTACTTTTAATTAACTAGTGATTTCTGAATGGATGATTTTTAAATATTTACATTATAAAATAATGTTGTAATAAAGATAGAGGAACAAAGAAATATTCCTTCCAAGGTGTTTCTATAAGCAGGAAGACAAAAAGAGCTCCTGCAAAACTCTTCAGTTTAATTTACTTCCACCAGAACAATCTAGACTTCTTGGTGATATTCTAGACCCAAATAAGTTTTACTTTGTTTAAAAATATATTTGCCAAGGTTGAAAGAATTGCTACATCTGTAAAAATTGTGACAAATATCCATTAGTTCATTGGGTATTTTTTGTCATATAGCAACTTATATGAAACATGATAGTGGGTTTGTTTGCTATTGTATTTAATTGGGCTATCGTGAATTTTGGGGACTTTGATACTTCTTTGAATGTGCATTATCTACTGTACTACTGTTTTATTCTGAAAATAGTTTGTACTCACACAGTGCCTAAGTTAAAAAGGAAATGTATCTCATTGTTTTGGTGAGAAACCTTTGTATTCTACCTCTCCTTTGCTGGCACAGTGTGAAACTGATTGTAAGCTATATGTTTTTTATTTTTAAAACTCTTTTGTTGTTATTGTTTTTCCTTGCATGTGCAATATAGTATCTGAGATTTATTTTTCTCTCCTTTTTGTATTTGAAGCACATGTCAACAATATTGGGAAGATGTTTCTTTTAATTTTTTTTTGATTTTGCAGAAATATAAGTTTAAAATATATTTGTTCTAATGTGGCACCACTAGTATTAAGCAAAATGAGTATTTGAAGTTTTTTCTTCTATGTTCCATTTCAGAGATTTTGTTGCCTCCCCCCCATTTTAGCTCACTACACTGTTTTATTTTTATATTTGAAGGTTGTCAAAGTTTGTTTTCAACATTTTTTTCTGTAAGACTTATATGTCCCTTATAAGTTAATCCAAGCCAAACTTTTTCTTCAGTAACTTTTAAAGGAAAGTATCAAGTTCATTAGGATCAAATATGTATATATATATATAACTCTTTGCTCTTTTATCCTTTCCTCTCTCCACCTTCTCCTTCATCTGACTGTGACCCACATCATTTGTAGTAAGCATACCTTTCTCCTGACAGGAAATTCAGTTGAATACTAGTAACCTCCATGATATTTATGGTTCCACAGTTGCAACTGTAGACTGTTACTTCCTTATATTGGCCAGGACACAGTGTCCTATAAACTGTCATCAGATAAATATGTAGGTAGCTTTAATTATTTAAAAAAATGAATCTTTAATTTTTAGATGCTGCCTATGTTTTATGTTCAACTTATTTTCCTCTTATTTTTGTGTAAAACTTCCATCCAAAACAAATAATTACTACATAGAAGCCTATCAAGCCAAAGAATCATAGTAGACAGAGATATACATTGAAGATGAGGCAACACACTTGGACTATTTTCATCTTAGACTTATAGTGGTGGGTGCTTGTCCCTTTCATTCTAAAGTTTCCTCTCATGCAGTCATGACTTCTCTATCATTAAGATTATACTTTAAGAAACTCAGTGGCAGAAACTCAGTATTTTTGAGAAAGTTCACTACCCTTAAGGACAGTTGAATGTTTTTAATTAATTATACCTCAAATGGATCCAAAATTTGCTTCTCTGTACCATTCTTTTTTTTTACTTTTTTTTTACTTCTACCCTTTAAAGTGAAACAAAATGAGTCCAATACATCTTTTTAAAAAAGTATTTCTTCTTTGTTTGAACATTTTATTTAATTAGTCAATTTAGAATATTTTTCTTTGGTTACAAGAATGGTGTTCTTTCCCTTCCCTCCTCTCATCCCCTCCCATAGCCAATACACAATTTCACTGGGTATTACATGTGCCCTTGATCAAATTCTGTTTCCATGTTATTGATGTTTGCATTAGGGTGATCATTTAGAATCTATATCCCCAAACAAATTCTCATAGACCCATGTGATCAAGCAATTGTTTTTCTTCTGTATTTGTACTGACACAGATTTCTTCTGAATGAAGATAGTGTTTCTTCTCATAAATCCCTCCAAATTGTTCTGGACCATTGCATTACTACTATTAGAGAAGTCCATTACATCCAATTGTATCACAGTGTATATAATGTTCTACTTCTGCTCCATTCACTCTGCATCAATTCCTGAAGGTTGGATAATGGTAAATAATAGAGGTGAAAATGGGCATCTTGTTTCACTCCTGGTCTTATTGGAAATGCCTTAATTTCATCCAAATTGCAGATGGTGTTTGCTGATGGTTTTAAATAATTACTGTTTATTATTTTTAGGAAAGATCCTTCTATTCTGACACTTTCTCGTGTTATATTTTTCTATTTAATTTAGATTATTTAATCAATTTAGAACATTATTCCTTGGTTACAATAATCACATTATTTCCCTCCCTCCCTTCTACCAACCCTTTGCTCAGCCAACCCACAATTTCAATGGGTATTACTTGTGTCCTTGATCAGAACCTATTTCCATGTTGTTGATGTTTGCACTAGGATGTTCATTAAGAGTCTACATCCCCAACCTTATCCCTTCAACCCATGTATTAAAGAAGTTGTTTTTCTTCAGTGTTTTACTTCCAAAGGGTTTCCCCTGAATGCGGACAGTGGTTTTTCTCATAGATTCCTCAAAGTTATTCAGGATTGCAGCATTGCCACTAATGGAGAAGTCCATTACATTAGATTGTACCACAGTGTATCAATCTCTGTGTACAATGTGTTTCTGGTTCTGCTCCTCTCATTTTGCATCAATTCCTGGAAGTTGTTCCAGCTCCCATGGAATTCCTCCAGTTTATTATTCCTTTGAGCACAATAGTATTCCATCACCAACATATACCACAATTTGTTCAGCCATTCCACAATTGAAGGGCATCTCCTCATTTTCCAAATTTTTGCTACCACAAGAGCACAGCCATGAATACTTTAGTATGTCTTTTTCCTTATTATTTCTTTGGGGTACAAACTCAGCAGTGCTATGGCTGGATCAAAGGGCAGACAGTCTTTTAGTGTCCTTTGTGCATAGTTCCAAATTGCCCTCCAGAATGGTTGGATCAGTTCACAACTCCATCAGCAATGCATTAATATCCCAACTTTCCTACAACCCCTCCAGCATTAATTACTTTCCTTTGCTGTCATGTTAGCCAATCTGCTAGGTGTAAGGTGATACCTCAGAGTTGTTTTCATTTGCATTTCTCTGATTATAAGATATTTAGAGCACTTTTACATATGCTTATTAATAGTTTTGATTTCTTTAGCTGAAAATTGTCTATTCATGTCCCTTATCCATTTTTTCAATTGGAGAATGGCTTGATTTTTTGTACAAGTGGTTTAGCTCTTTATAAATTCGAGTAATTAGACCTTTGGCCGAGATTTTTCTTATGAAGATATTTTCCAAATTTGTTCCTTCCCTTCTAATATTGGATGCATTAGTTTTGATTGTACAAAACCTTTTTAATTTGATGTAATCAAAATTATTGATTTTACATTTTATAATTTTTTTCTACTTCTTGCTTGGTTTTAAAGTCTTTCCTTTCCCAAAGATCTGACAAGTATACTATTCTGTGTTCACCTAGTTTGCTTATAGTTTCCTTCTTTATACTCAGGTCATTCACACATTCAGAGTTTATCTTGGTGTAGAGTGTGAGATGTTGATCCAAACCTAATCTTTTTCCATACTGTCTTCCAATTATCCCAACAGTTTTTATCAAATAGTGGGTTTTGGTCTGAAAAACTGGGATCTTTGGGCTTATCATAGACTGTCATGCTGAGGTCATTTACCCCAAGTTTATTCCACTGATCCTCCTTTCTGGCTCTTACCCAGTACCAAACTGTTTTGATGACCACTGCTTTATAATATAATTTGAGAACCAGGACTGCAAGCCCTCCTTCCTTTGCATTTTGTTTTAATGATTTCCCTGGATAGGTTTGACCTTTTGTAATTCTAAATGAACTTTGTTATGTTTTTTTTCTAATTCAGTAAAAAAGTTTTTTGTAGTTCAATAGGTATGGCACTAAATAAGTAAATTCATTTGGGCAGGATTGTCATTTTTATTATGTTACTTCATCCTACCCATGAGCAATCAATTTGTTTTTCCAATTTTTTAGATCTAGTTTTAATTGTGTGGAGAGTGTTCTGTAGTTGTGTTCATATAATTCCTATTTGTCTCAGCACATAGATTCCAAGGTATTTTACATTGTCTAGGGTCATTTTAAATGAGATTTCTCTTTCTAGTTCTTGTTGCTGAGCTGTGTTGGAGATATATAGAAATGCTAATGACTTATGCAGATTTATTTTGTATTCTGCAACTTTGCTAAAGTTATTGATTATATCCACTAGCTTTTTAATTGATTCTCGGACTCTTTAAGTAGACCATCAAATCATCCGTAATGAGTGATATCATAGTATCCTCATTGCCAATTTTAATACCTTCAATTTCTTTTTCTTCTCTAATTGCTACTGCTAGTGTTTCTAGTACAATGTCAAATAATAGAGATGATAATGGGCATCCTTGTTTCACTCCTGATCTTATTGGGAATGCATCTAGTTTATCCCCATTGCAGATGATATTAGCTGATGGTTTTAGATATATGCTGTTTAGTATTTTTAGGAATGACCCTTCTATTCCTATGTTTACTAGTGTTTTTAATAGGAATGGGTGTTGTATTTTATCAAATGCTTTTTCTGCATCTATTGAGATAATCATGTGTTTCTTGCTAGTTTGCTTGTTGATGCGGTCAATTATGTGGATGGTTTTCCTAATGTTGAACCAGCCCTGCATCCCTGGTATAAATCCTACTTGATCATGGTGAATGATCCTTCTGATCACTTGCTGGAGTTTTTCCTAGTATCCTATTTAGGATTTTTGCATCTGTATTCATTAGGGAGATTTGTCTATAATTTTCTTTCTCTGTTTTTGACCTGCCTGGTTTTGGAATCAGTATCATATTTGTGTCATAAAAGGAGTTTGGTAGAACTCCTTCTTTGCTTATTATGTCAAATAGTTTGTATAATATTGGGATTAGCTGTTCTTTGAATGTTTGATAGAATTCACTTGTGAATCCATTTGGCCCTGGGGATTTTTTCTTAGGGAGTTCTTTGATGGACTGTGGAATTTCATTTTCTGATATGGGATTATTTAAGAATTCTATTTCTTCTTCTGCTAGTCTAGGCAATTTATATTTTTGTAAATATTCATCCATATCACCTAGAATGGTATATTTATTGTCATATAATTGAGCAAAGTAATTTGTAATAATTGCCTTAATTTCCTCTTCATCGGAGGTGATTTCCCACTTTTCATCTTTGATGCTGTTAATTTGCTTTTCTTCTTTCCTTTTTTAAATTAGATTGAACTGTACTTTCTCTATTTTGTTTGTTTTTTCAAAGTACCAGCTTCTAGTCTTATTTATTAGTTCAATAGTTCTATCACTTGATTTTACTAATTTCTCCCTTAATTTTTAGGATCTCTAGTTTGGTTTTCTTCTAGGGGTTTTTAATTTTTTTGCTTTCAAGTTTTTTTATTTGCATTTCCAATTCATTGAATTCTGCCCTCCCTAGTTTGTTAATATATTCACTCAGGGATATGAATTTTCCTCTGATTACTGCTTTGGCTGTATCCCATGTGGTTTGAAAGGATGTCTCACCAATGTCATTTTCCTCGATGAAATTATTCATTGTTTCTATGATTTCTTCTCTAACTAACCGATTTTGGAGTATCATATTATTTAATTTCCAATTAATTTTTGATTTCGTTTTCCATGTACCCTTACTGATTATTATTTTATTGCCTTATCATCTGAAAAGGCTGCATTTATTATTTTTGCTTTTCTGCATTTGTATGCTATGTTTCTAAGACCTAGTGTATGGTCAGTCTTTGAGAATGTGCCATGTGGTGCTGAGAAGAATTTGTATTCCTTTTTGTCCATATTTATTTTCCTCCATATGTCTATCAACTTTAATTTTATTAAAATTTCATTCACTTCTTTTACCTCTTTCTTATTTTTTTATTTGATTTATCTAAATTTGATAGTGTTTGGTTCAAATCTCCCAGTAATATGGTTTTACTGTCTATTTCATCCTTCAATTCTCCTAGTTTCTCCATTAGAAATTTGGGTGCTATACTATTTGGTGCATACATGTTGATTAGTGATATTTCCTCATTATCTAAAGTCCCTTTTAACAAAATATAGTTACCTTCCCTATCCCTTTTAATCAGGGTTATTTTTGCTTTGGCTTTGTCAGATATCACGATTGAAACTCCTGGCTTCTTTCTATCAGTTGAGGCCCAGAAGGTCTTACTCCATTCTTTAATTCTGACCTTGTGAGTGTCTACCTGCCTCATGTGTTTTTCTTGAAGACAACATATGGTAGGGTTTTGGATTCTAATCCATTCTGCTATTCATCTATGTTTCATGGGTGAGGTCATCCCATTCATGTTCAAAGTTATGATTGTCACTTGTGGACTCCCTGGCATTTTGATATCCTCCCCTAAATCTGACCTGAGGTCATTTATTCCTAGTCTATTCCATTGATCCATCTTTCTCTGACTTAGTGAGAACCATATTATTTTGATGACCACTGCTTTATGTTACAGTTTAAAATCTGGTACTTCTAGGCCTCCATCCTTCATATTTATTTTTCATTATTTCCCTTGATAGTCTTGATCTTTTGTTTTTCCAGATGAACTTTGTTATAATATTTTTCTAATTCTATAAAAAATTTTTGGTAGTGTAAAGATAAAAATTGGGGGAAACTGAGGCAGGTAGAAATTAGTTTCTCTCTGCAAGGAGTATTATATTTTTAGAGGTTTATTGAAGATTAAAATATAAAGAAAATACAAGTAAGAAAGGCATGTGCTAGGTGGGCCGAGAGGCCCAATTCAATTTCATTCACATCATGAAAGACGCGTCTGCTCCGAAGTGGAAGTAGAAAAGAGGACCTCAGTAGGTGGAGAACTCCTTTAAATAATAATTTACTCTTGGCCCAGGTGAGAATTCAGTGAGATTACAAAGCATTCTGGGGAAGTGTAGTAAGGACTTCTGGGGATTGAAGACCTGGATTCAAGTCTCCATTTTCACAGTAGTTTAATAGGTATGGCACTGAATAAGTAGATTAATTTGGGTAGGATTATCATTTTTTATTATATTAGCTCATCCTACCCAGGAGGAGTTAATGGTTTTTTTTCCTAATTCTTTAGATCTAGTTTTAATAGTGTGGGAAATGTTTTGTAGTTGTGTTGATATAATTCCTGTATTTGTCTTGGCATATAGATTCCTAAATATTATATATTGTCCTGAGTGTTTTTAAATGGAGTTTCTTATTTCCAACTCCTGTTGCTGAGTTTTGTTGGAAATATATAGAATTGCTGATGACCTATATGGGTTTATTTTGTAAACTACAACTTTGCTAAAGTTGTTGATTATTTCCACTAGCTTTTTAGCTGATTCTCTAGGATTCCTTAAGTAGAAAATCATATCATTTGCAAAGAGTGATAGTTTGGTCTCCTCATTACCTATTTTAATACATTCAATTTCTTTTTTCTTCTCTAATTCCTAATGCTAGTGTTTCTAGTACAATGTTAAATAATAGAGGTGATAACAGGCATCCTTTCTTTACTCTGGATCTTATTGGGAAGGCTTCAAACTTGTTCCCATTGCAGATGATACTTGCTGATGGTTTTAAATTATACTATTAATTATTTTGAAGAATGACCCTTCTATTTCTATACTTTCTATGTTTTCAATAAGGAATGAGTGTTGTGTTTTGTCAAAGGCTTTTTTGGATCTATTGAGATAATAATGTGATATGTATTGGTTTGAGTTTCAATATGTGGATAGTTTTCCTAATATTAAAATATCCTTGCATTCCTTGTATAAATCTTAGCCAATATTCCTTGTGGTCACTTGCCAGAGTCTTTTTTTCTAGTATTCTATTTAATATTTTTGCATCTATATTCATTAAGGAGATTGGTCTGTACTTTTCTTTCTTAGTTTTTGGTCTGCCTGGCTTTGTAATCAATACCATATTTGTGTCATAAAATGCATTTGGTAAAACTTCCTTCTTTGATTATTTAATAAATAATTTGGATAGTTTTTGGAAAATGAGGGTATGCCCTTCCATTGGGGAATGACTGAACAAATTATGGTATATGTTGGTGATGGAATACTATTGTGCAACAACTGTTTGAATACATGGGTCAAAGGTATATGGTGGGGAATGTAGACTCTAAATGAACATCCTAGTTTAAAGAACAATATGGAAATAGGTTCTCATCAAAGAGAAAAGTAATACCCAATGAATTTAAGCATTGGCTGTTGGAAGAGTGGGTGGAGGGGAGGGAGGGAAATAATGTGATTATTTTAACCGAGGAATAATGTTCTAAATTGACTAAATAAATAAATTCAAATGGAAAAAAAAAAGTTATTTGTGAGCTAAAAATTGTTTCTTTGAAAATAATATTTTATTCGATCATTTCCAAGCATTATTAATTAGAGACAAAGATCATTTTCTTTTCCTCCCCTCCTCCCCATAGCCGACATATGATTCCACTGGGTATCATATGTGTTCTTGATTCAAACCCATTTCCATGTAGTTAATATTTGCATTAGAGTGTTTGTTCAGAGTCTCTCCTCTGACCTGTCCCCTCAAATGCTGTAGTCAGGCAGTTGCTTTTCCTCAGTGTTTCTACTCCCACAATTTGTCCTCTGCTTATGGATAGTGTTTTTCTCCTAGATCCCTGCAGATTGTTCAGGGACAGTACACCGCCACTAATGGAGAAGTTCATTACATTCGATTATATCACAGTGTATTAGTCTCTGTGTACAATGTTCTCCTGGTTCTGCTCCTCTCGCTCTGCATCACTTCCTGGAGGTCGTTCCAGTCTCCATGGAATTCCTCCACTTTATTATTCCTTTTAGCACAATAGTATTCCATCACCAACATACCACAATTTGTTCAGCCATTCCCCAATTGATGGGCATCCCCTTGTTTTCCAATTTTTGGCCACCACAAAGAGCTCAGCTATGAATATTCTTGTACAAGTCTTTTTCCCCATTATCTCTTTGGGGTACAAAACTAGAAGTGCTATGGCTGGATCAAAGGGTAGACATTCTTTTATCACCCTTTGGGTATAGTTCCAAATTGCCCTCCAGAATGGTTAGATCAGTTCACAACTCCACCAGCAATGAATTAATGTCCCTACTTTGCCACATCCCCTCCAGCATTCACTGCTTTCCTCTGCTGTCATTTTAGGCAATCTGCTAGGTGTGGGGTGATACCTCAGAGTTGTTCTGATTTGGATCTCTCTGATTATAAGAGATTTAGAACACTTCTTCATTTGCTTATTAATAGTTTTGATTTCTTTATCTGAAAACTGCATATCCATGTCCCTTGCCCATTTATCAATTGGAGAATGGCTTAATTTTTTGTTCAATTTATTTAGCTCTTTATAAATTTGGGTAATTAAACCTCTGTCAGAGGTTTCTATGAAGATTTTTTCCCAATTTGTTGCTTTCCTTCTGATTTTAGTTATATTGGTTTTGTTTGTACAAAAGCCCTTTAATTTGATGTAGTCAAAATTATTTATTTTACATTTTTTGATTCTTTCTATGTCTTGCTTGGTTTTAAAGTCTTTCCCCACCCAAAGGTCTGACATCTAACTATTCTGTGTTTACCCAATTTACTTATGGGTTCCTTCTTTATGTTTAAGTCATTCACCCATTTTGAATTTATCTTGGTGTAGGGTGTGAGGTGTTGATCAATTCCTAATCTCTCCCACACTGTCTTCCAATTTTCCCAGCAGTTTTTATCAAATAGTGGATTTTTGTCCCAAAAGCTGGGATCTTTGGGTTTATCGTATACTGTCTTGCTGAGGTCACTTGCCCCCAGTCTGTTCCACTGATACTCCTTTCTTTCTCTTAGCCAGTACCAAATTGTTCTGATGACTGCTGCTTTGTAATATAGTTTGCGGTCTGGGACTGCAACGTCCCCATCATTTGTGGTTGTTTTTTTTTTTCATTATTTCTCTGGATATCCTTGATCCTTTGTTATTCCAAATGAATTTTGTTATGGTTTTTTCTAAATCAGTAAAGAAATTTTTGGGGAGTTCAATTGGTATGGCACTAAATAGATAATTTGGGGTAGGATGTTTATTTTTATTATATTGGCTCATCCTATCCATGAGCAGTTAATATTTTCCAATTGCTCAAGTCTAGGTTTAGTTGTTTGGAAAGTATTTTGTAGTTGTGTTCATATAGTTCCTGTGTTTGTCTCGGGAGATAGATTCCTAGGTATTTTATTTTCTCTAAGGTGATTTTGAATGGGATTTCTCGTTCTAGTTTTTGCTGCTGAGCTGTGTTGGAGATATATAGAAATACTGATGACTTATGCGGGTTTATTTTGTATCCTGCAACTTTGCTAAAGTTGTTGATTATTTCAATTAGCTTTTTGGTTGAATCTCTAGGATTCTTTAAGTAGACCATGTTACAGGGGAATCACTTTAAAAGACTGATATATATTAATTTAAGGTCGCCAAGAAATCAGCTATGTAATTCCTAAATGAAAAACTCAAGTCAGCCGTCAGCCTTTTTTGGAGTTTAATTACAATAGGAGCAAGAAAGGAATTAGAGATATATATAGAGAGAGAAAGGGGAGAGAAGGGAATAGGGCTTAAATACCCCTTCTGTTTAGGCTGGGCCAAAAGGCCCAAGCCCTTAGATAGCTGGGGCAAAGAAAAGAGATCAGTCCCTTTCACTCACGTGTCCAAAATGGAGAAACAGTCTCAGAGGCCCCCACCTTCAGCTTCCTTCAGAGCAAGCTTCCTCAGAGCCCAGCAACCACACCGACCCAAAAACTCAACAACCCCCACCTCGAGTCTCCAGACCCTCCTATCTTTAAGGAAACCATCCAAGTTGCCTCCCCTCAGTCCTCACATCTACCAATCACTCTTCATCAATTTGCCTGTCAATGGAGGCTCTCGCTTAACCCAGGACCGCCCAGAGGTTTCTGGCTTTTTGCACATGTCTGTTGAAGGTCATATTTTCCAATGATTAAATCTATACTCCTTTGTTCCAGCCCTTTCTAAATCCTGTTAACTTGAGTATGGTAGAGATTGGAATAATTAAATTTTGATCTAGGCTGCAGCCCTTACTCAATCCTATTAGGACTGAATAGGGTGGAGATTTATTCCAAGTATCTCCATTGTATCAATTCTAAATCAATCAAGACTCAAAGAAATTCCTGTTCTATGCTTAAGCATAGGTCAAAGTCCTTTCCATTGTTCAGCAAAGGGTTTCTGTCCTAAAGTAATCTTAAGAAGGGAAGAGAAGGAACCTCCCATGCCAATGGAGTTCCCATTCCAATAGACTATCAGTAAGAAATTTTCCAAGTATGAAATATCCCAATGGTGAAATTTCCAACATTTATAAGTCTAAGGAATTTTGAGGTTTACAATCCCCCCTGATGATCATTGGGAGACTAGTCTCCCCATTGATCATTTAACATAATCATTTTGTAGTTCTAAATTCACTTCTAACTAAAGATATACACAATATTCAATTTTCTAAGAGAAATTAGAATAGTGAGAGAGGAAATAGAAAAGAAAAGAAAGCAAAACCAATGTTTGCTAGGCGCATTGACAGAAAGCCAAATTAGGGGCAGTCCCTTTTGGCATAAATGTTACAATAAATGTTCAATCAAAAGTTCAGTCCAATCAATCACATCCAAAGTTCATTCTTGATCTTCTTGATGAAGTGTAGGTTTTTGGCATCTTTCTGCAACAGTTCATTCTCTGGATATAAAAGTTTCAAGCTTCTTTCTTGAAGATCTTTTCTCGAACAAAATCAAAATCTTTGAATTTTTTATAAAAGTAAAATCTTAAACAAAAGTCTTGGATTTTTATAAAAATAAAATCTCAAACAAAAAAAATTCAAAAATTCTTAGATTTTAAATTAAAATACAATCCCCCCTGAAGTAAGTATTAAAAAAAATATATCAAGTTAAGCTCAGAATGCAATGTTCAGGTATGGGGTTGTATGTGTCAATTATCAAAAAAATAGAAAAATAATCAAAAACATAAGAAAATTTCAAAATAGACCTTGTATAGGTCCAGTTTAAAGTAATTTCTATCCCACAAGTATGTAGGACAGAATGTAGTAATATTTCACTTAGCCATTTGTAGCCAAGACTACAGGAAGTTGCCATAATATAAGAAGAAAAGAATTAGAATTCTATTTTGATGGGGAAATGTCATTCCCTTGTCTGATTTTTTTTTCCTTCAGAGATATAGGGAGCCAGCATGATAGTCAAGCTTTGTACTTGTTTGAGTACTTCAAAAGGAGTGTAGATACAAGGAAGTCCTACGACTTAAACATAAGTTAAGCGTCGCAACCTTGAGTCTCACTTTAATATTTCATGTGTGCTCTATTGGCACTATTCAGGTTTAGTCTGTGCTCCTTGTTTTTATCCCTTTTCCTGGAATCAGACACAAACATTAATCACAGTCCTATAATATTTTATCAATAAATGGCAGGTTCCCATAGTTTAAAGCTTTTAGGCATATATTGATATTATAGCAAGAGTATATATATTAACTTGTATTACTGCAGGGAAAAAAATAATATTAATATTAATTATGTGTACCTTCAGTACAAAAAAAATGAGAAAAAAATCAAATATTCTGATCAAAAAATAAAAAGAAATAAGAAAAAATAAGGAAAAAAAATCAGTAATTCAATATATTCTTGAAAAAAAAAACATCCATTTGTCTATGGATTATTATCTCCAATTCTTATGATAAGATAGAGTCACAATTCATATGATAGGATAGAGTCAATCAGTCTCAGCAGAAGATGCTTTCTTCACATGTGAGCAGTGAATCCAAGAGTCTCTTTCTCCAATCTTTATAGATGTTGGAGTAGTTAATAATATTTGGAATGGTCCTTCCCATGAAGGTTGAGTTGCTCCAGTTCGCTTGAAATTCTTGATATAAACTTTATCTCCTGGGTTCAGGTCATGCAGAGAAAAGTCTAATGGTCCAGCTTGTACTGCAGCTCCGGATTCATGAAGTTCACGTAGTTTGTGCTGTAACTCCTGTATATAGGAAGCAATAGTAATATCTCCCCCTAATAGCGATGTATAAGCCGGGGAGAAAGGCTTAGCCTGTATAGGCGGATGTCCAAAAAGCATCTCAAATGGTGAAATATGTAAGTCTCCTCTAGGCCTGCTTCTAAGATAAAATAGGGCCAGAGGGAGAATTTCAGGCCATTTTAAATGGGTCTCAGTGCATAATTTGCCAATCATAGTCTTAAGTTCTTTATTCATCCTCTCCACTTGGCCTGAGCTCTGGGGGTGATATGGAACATGGAATTTTGGAGTTATCCCCAAGCAAGAATATATTTGATTTAAGACAGAATCGGTAAAATGACTCCCTCTATCGGAGTCAATACGTGCTGGTAGGCCAAAACGAGGGATAATTTCTTTTAAAAGTATCTTTGCAACAAAATCTGCTGTGGCTCGGGTTGTAGGAAATGCTTCCGGCCATCTGGTTAGTTGATCTACAATTACTAGACAAAATTTATAACGTCCAGCTTTTGGCATTGTAATGAAATCTATCTGTAGATGTTCAAAAGGTGTGTAAGCCAGAGGACGTCCCCCAAAGGCTTTTCCACGATATGCATGTTGGTTATATGCCTGGCAAATAGGGCAGGCTGAACATACTTTAGAGGCTACAGTAGTTATACCAGGGGCTATCCATACTCTCTTGACAGAGTCCACGATGCCCTGGGTGCCAAAATGACCATTTTTATGAATAGATTGGCAAATTTGGTTATAGAAACTTCTAGGGAGCAGGGGTTTTCCTTCAGGTGACACCCATACTCCATTAATTTGTTTTGCTTTAAATTTTTGTTTCCATTTTTCCACTTCCTTTTCATTATAGGAGAGTGATAAATTTAAATTATCAGTGGTTGTTAATGTTAAAATTAATCCAGGTCCTTCTATGGCTGCTAGTTTTGCAGCGGTATCTGCTCGGTCATTTCCTCTAGAGACAGGGTCAGAGCCACCTGTATGGGCAGAGCAATGAACTACAGCTAGGGCTTTAGGCAGTTTGAGAGCAGAAAGAACTTCATTAATAATTTCTGCATTAGCTATGGATTTTCCAGCTGAGGTTAAAAATCCTCTTTGGAGCCATAGCATCCCGACTGAGTGACAAATGCCGAAAGCATATCTAGAATCTGTATAAATTGTTGCCTTTTTATCCTTGGCAATTATACAAGCTTGTTTTAGAGCTATGAGTTCTGCTCCTTGAGCGCTAATGTTAGAAGGTAGTGAAGCTGACCATTCAGTGGCAAATTCTGAGACTACGGCAGCTCCAGTGTAACGTATGCCATCCCTCATAAAAGAGGAACCATCGGTAAATAAAATCAGATCTGCATTTTCTAAGGGAGTGTCCAAGAGATTATCTCGAGGCTTTTCTGCCATGGACACTAATGTTTCACAGTTATGTAGTGGTTCTCCTGAAGTGGGTAAATCTGGAAGCAAGGTGGCAGGGTTAAGAGTTGAACAGCGTTTCAAGGTAATATTTTCACTATTTAATAAGGTTATTTCATACCTTGTAATTCTCTGATCCGAGAATGCCTGTGTTCTATGTTTTACCAATAATGCTTCAATCTCATGTGGGCACATTATTGTTAATGGACATCCCAATACTAAATCAACGGTTTTTGTTACTAGTAAGGCTGTAGCAGCTACTCCTCTAAGGCATGGTGGTGCTCCTGCTGCTACTGGGTCTAGTTGGGCAGAATAATAAGCAATTGGGCGCTGAGAAGGTCCCAAAGTCTGAGTTAACACACCAGAGGCTACTCCTCTTCGCTCATGCACATATAAAGTAAATGGCTTGTTGTAATCTGGGATGCCTAGAGCAGGGGCAGACATGATAGCCTTTTTCAGATCTGTTAGAGCTGACAAGTGTTCAGGCTCTAATTTGAGGGGTTCAGGAACTGAATCCTTTGTTAATGCTATAAGGGGTTTAGTGATTTCCCCATAGCAAGGAATCCATTGTCTACAAAACCCTGTTGCTCCTAAAATTGCTCTCAGCTGTTTCTTAGTGGTAGGAGCACTCAATTTTTGAATGTTCTCAATTCGTTTTGGAGAAATATAACGAGCACCCGCAGTCAAGATGAATCCCAAATATTCTACTTTTTGGAGACACCATTGAACTTTATCCTTAGAGATTTTATGTCCTCTTTTGTGCAATTCCAAAAGAAGGTGTTTGCTATCTTCTTGACATGTTTCTGCATCTGTTGAAGCCAAGAGTAGATCATCTACATATTTGATTAATTTGCTATTTTTAAATGTTATATTGTCTGTGTCTTGGCTCAAAATTTGCTCAAATAAGCTCGGACTTTCGACATAACCCTGTGGCAGCCGACACCAGGTATATTGTGAGCCCTTCCAGGTGAAAGCAAAAATATGCCTGGAGTTTTCATGTATTGGTATGGAAAAGAAAGCTGAACACAAGTCTACTACTGTAAAGTATGTAGCTGTGCTAGGAATAGATGAAATAATAGTATGTATGTTAGAAACTACGGAGTGTCTCTTTATAACATGATTATTCACTGCCCTTAGATCCTGTACGAATCTATAGATGTGCTTGCCATCGGGTCCTTTTTTTGGTTTTTTAATTGGCAGGATGGGCGTGTTGTATTCAGATTTGCAAGGGATTATTATTCCCTGTTCTATTAATGAGTTAATAACTGGTGTAATACCCTCAATTGCCTCCTTTGAGAGGGGATACTGAGGGATAGAAGGAGGTGGGCTAGATTTAGTTTTTATCTGCACAGGAACAGCAGATTTAAGTAAGCCTACATCAGAAGAAGATGTGGCCCAAAGAGACTCCGGTATATCTTTAGGTATTTCAAAAATGGAAGGTTCTTTTGCCTCCTGGTTTTCCGAGAGAAGTACAGGGAGTAAATTTAAAGATTCCTCTGGTACTTCTAATGATAATGAGCCATCTGGGGAGCAGGTTATTGTGGCTCTGAGTTTGCATAGAAGGTCCCTCCCCAGCAAATTTAAAGGGGAGTCAGGCATCAAAAGGAAGGAGTGTTGTACCTCTAGGGGTCCTACAGACACCATTCTAGGAGGAAGTCTTTTAACTCTTTGGGTTATTCCTGATACTCCCATTACATTCTCTGAGCCAATAGAATAACATTGTAAATCAGGTGTTCTCTTTAATACAGACCAGGAAGCTCCGGTGTCTAATAGACAATCATAATAGGTGTTACCCACTTTTAAGGTAACATGGGGTTCATTAGTATGGGGAGGGCAGTGGATAGGGACAACGGGTAGTAGGACATCAGGGTCTGGGAAATCAAAGGTTGTATCCTCTGATTCCTGTGCCCCAGCCCCCCCCGGGCACCATCATTGTGTTTGGGATATTCCTTGGGCACCCCCCTGAAGGGCACCTCTCTGAGGGTCATTAGTACCTCGAGTAATTTTTGGACGAGCGCCATTTCTCATATATTGTTGAGTATTATCATTAAAATTTTCTTCAATTTGAGCATTGTCATTAAATTCCCAATTCCTATTTCTATAATTCTGGTTTCTAAAGTTCTTATTTCTATATTCATTATAGTTATTTCCATAGTCATTATTATAATTTCTAGAATTTTGGTTTCTATAACCATTATCATAATTTCTATAGTTATTATTTCTAAAACCATTATTAAACTGTGTATTCCTTCCAAACATCTTAAGAAAGGTTCTACATTCCATCATTTTGTGGCCCTTCTTCTC
The DNA here is from genome assembly GCF_027887165.1 of Monodelphis domestica. Classification (NCBI taxonomy): domain Eukaryota; kingdom Metazoa; phylum Chordata; class Mammalia; order Didelphimorphia; family Didelphidae; genus Monodelphis; species Monodelphis domestica. The sequence goes on along the minus strand of NC_077234.1, from coordinate 153,368,040 downwards.
ACAGAAGTGGCAAGTAATGGATTGATAATTGGATTTCTGGAGAGGGGCAATTGTCGTTGGTTCATTATCATGCCCACTTTCTAATTTAGTTATCCTATCTATTACACATCTCATTTTTTTCTTCATTTCCTCCATGTCATCATTATTCTCTTTCTCCTTTTCTTCGTTTCCCTTAAAAACATATATAGCTGTTTTTCGCAATTCTTCAAGGTCCATATCTGACCATCTTGGGCATTGTGTTTTAAAATAATTTTTAATTACTTTGCATGAATTATTTACAAAGATTCTTCTAACTTGTCTTAAACTATTCTCTTTATTTAAGTCCCAATCTAAGTATCTGTCCCCAAACTCGATAATTCTGTCCATAAATCTGGAGGGTGTTTCGTTTTCCTTTTGCTTAATTTTTTCCAGTTCCATCCACTTATCTGTACTGTCCGCACATTCCTTCATGGCCGTGAGGATGGCCTCTCTACAACGGTATAGTTGTAGATAGTCCTCAGGATTATTATAGTCCCATTCGGGATCCTGAGATGGCCAATGTGCTGCATTACGCCCCCGGGTTTTGTTGACATGAGCAATTATTTTATTTTTTTCACGTTCACTTAAAAAAGCCTGTAGTAAGCTCTCAACGTCCTTGTAAGACGGATTATATTGAAAAAATATGTCTCCCATCTTTTTTGTTACTAGAAAAGGATCTTGTTCATATGTGGGGATATTTCGTGTAAATTCATTTATTTCTTGGGGAGTAAACGGTATCCTATGTCTTAAAGTCACCACATCCCCATTTCGTCCTATTTCAGGTACTTCTCTTAGAGGAAACAGGCCTCTAGTTGAATTTTGCACCTGTGGGTCAGTTTGACAAGGACAGGTTTCTCTAGGAGGACAAGATCTCCCTTGCATTGGAATTTGGTTTTCTGTAGGAGAAGGAACATGAGAAGCTGGGATTGCAGGGGAAGGGTTTTGGGGATTAAATTCAGACAAGATTTGCACTGCACGAGAGAAGCAATCTGTTAACTGGGCTATAGGGAAGGTGTTGTCCATCTCTATTTCAGGGAAGGAAATTTCCTCATTCAAAGGTTCAGAAACAGGTCTGTTTCTGGTAGAGTGGGTGTTTGCCCATTGATCCTGTAAGAAACATTTTAGATCTTCTAATTGGGCTTGCATTTTTTCCTCAATTTTTCCTATTTTATCTTCCATATCTCCCATTTTATCCTCAATATTTCCTATTTTATTCTCAATATTTCCTATTTTATCCTCAAGTTTTTCTATTTTATTCTCAATATTTCCTATTTTATCCTCAATTTTTTCTATTGTATCCTCAATTTTTTCTATTGTATCCTCAATTTTTTCTATTTTATCCTCATTTTTTTCTATTTTATCCTCAACATTTTCTATTTTATCCTCAATATTTTCTATTTTATCCTCATTTTGTTTTATTTTATCCTCATTTTGTTTTATTTTATCCTTATTTTGTTTTATTTTATCCTCATTTTGTTTTATTTTATCCTCAATATTTTTTATTTTTTCATCTCTAAATATAGTATTGAGGAGTACAAAAATGACAGTACCTATTAATATAAAAATTTGGAGGTATCCTTCATTCCTCAATGCCCCTACTTCTTCAGCTGCCATATAATTGTCAAAGAATGTAGTACTCATTTTTATATGTATATTTTGTAATTTCACAAAACACGTGGGGAGCAGGGCAAAGCAACAAACTTTCCACAGGTTTTTTTTTTTTTTTTAATCCAGGAGGTTGTTCCTTAAGGGAAAGGATATTTAGAAACAGTTCTTCCAGCCAGGACTTTAGAGTCCTGTTGCTGAGATTTAAAAACAGCTGTTTTCTGTCTATCAGAGTCACACAGCTGGGAAGTATCTGAGGTCCGATTTGAACCCAGGACCTTCTGCCTCTAGGGCTGGCTCTCAATCCGCTGAGCTACCCAGCTGTCCCTTAAGATTAAAGGGAAGAAAAAGAAAAAACTGCTGATTCCAATTTAACTTAAGGAGAAAAGAGAAAAAGTTTTTTTATACTCACGTGTTCTAGCAGCTGTGTCTTTAAGCCAAGTTTTTTTGTTAAAAAAAAAAAAGAACTAAGTGGTGAAACAGTATAGTAAAAAGGCAAGGAAAAAGTTTTATTGAGAGGATTCTTTAGACTCCCGTGTGGTCAGCCACAATGTTACAGGGGAATCACTTTAAAAGACTGATATATATTAATTTAAGGTCGCCAAGAAATCAGCTATGTAATTCCTAAATGAAAAACTCAAGTCAGCCGTCAGCCTTTTTTGGAGTTTAATTACAATAGGAGCAAGAAAGGAATTAGAGATATATATAGAGAGAGAAAGGGGAGAGAAGGGAATAGGGCTTAAATACCCCTTCTGTTTAGGCTGGGCCAAAAGGCCCAAGCCCTTAGATAGCTGGGGCAAAGAAAAGAGATCAGTCCCTTTCACTCACGTGTCCAAAATGGAGAAACAGTCTCAGAGGCCCCCACCTTCAGCTTCCTTCAGAGCAAGCTTCCTCAGAGCCCAGCAACCACACCGACCCAAAAACTCAACAACCCCCACCTCGAGTCTCCAGACCCTCCTATCTTTAAGGAAACCATCCAAGTTGCCTCCCCTCAGTCCTCACATCTACCAATCACTCTTCATCAATTTGCCTGTCAATGGAGGCTCTCGCTTAACCCAGGACCGCCCAGAGGTTTCTGGCTTTTTGCACATGTCTGTTGAAGGTCATATTTTCCAATGATTAAATCTATACTCCTTTGTTCCAGCCCTTTCTAAATCCTGTTAACTTGAGTATGGTAGAGATTGGAATAATTAAATTTTGATCTAGGCTGCAGCCCTTACTCAATCCTATTAGGACTGAATAGGGTGGAGATTTATTCCAAGTATCTCCATTGTATCAATTCTAAATCAATCAAGACTCAAAGAAATTCCTGTTCTATGCTTAAGCATAGGTCAAAGTCCTTTCCATTGTTCAGCAAAGGGTTTCTGTCCTAAAGTAATCTTAAGAAGGGAAGAGAAGGAACCTCCCATGCCAATGGAGTTCCCATTCCAATAGACTATCAGTAAGAAATTTTCCAAGTATGAAATATCCCAATGGTGAAATTTCCAACATTTATAAGTCTAAGGAATTTTGAGGTTTACAACCATCATGTCATCTGCAAAGAGCGATAACTTGGTCTCCTCCTTGTCTATTTTGATGTTTTCAATTTCTTTTTCTTCTCTAATTGCTACTGCTAGTGTTTCTAGTACAATGTCAAATAGTAGAGGTGATAATGGGCATCCTTGTTTCACTCCTGATCTTATTGGGAATGCATCTAGTTTATCCCCATTGCAGATGATATTAGCTGATGGTTTTAGATATATAATGTTTATTATTTTTAGGAACAACCTTTCTATTCCTATGCTTTCTAGTGTTTTTAATAGGAATGGGTGTTGTATTTTATCAAAAGCTTTTTCTGCGTCTATTGAAATAATCATGTGGTTTTTGTTGGTTTGCTTGTTGAGGTGGTCAGTTATGTGGATGGTTTTTCTAATATTGAACCAGCCCTGCATCCCTGTTATAAATCCTACTTGATTATGGTGGACGACCCTTCTGATCACTTACTGGAGTCTTTTTGCTAGTATCCTATTTAAGATTTTTGCATCTATATTCATTACGGAGATTGGTCTATAATTTTCTCTCTGTTTTTGACCTGCCTGGTTTTAGAATCAGTACCATGTTTTTGTCATAAAAGGACTTTCGTAGAACTCCCTCTTTGCTTATTATGTCAAATAGTTTGTATAGTATTGGGATTAACTGTTCTCTGAATGTTTGATAGCATTCACTTGTGAATCAGTCATGCCCTGGGGATTTTTTCTTAGGTAGTTCTTTGATGGCCTCTTGGATTTCTTTTTCTAATATGGGGTTATTTAAGAATTCTATTTCTTCTTCTGTTGGTCTAGGCAGTTTGTATTTTTGTATATATTCATCCATATCACCTAAATTGGTGTATTTATTGCCATATAATTGGGCAAAGTAATTTTTAATGATTGCCTTAATTTCCTCTTCGGTGGTGATGTCCCCCTTTTCATCTTTGATGCTGTTAATTTGCTTTTCTTCTTTCCTTTTTTTTAATTAGATTGAACTGTACTTTCTCTATTTTGTTTGTTTTTTCAAAGTACCAGCTTCTAGTCTTATTTATTAGTTCAATAGTTCTATCACTTTCAATTTTATTAATTTCTCCCTTAATTTTTAGGATTTCTAGTTTGGTTTTCTGCTGGTGGTTTTTAATTTGATCGCTTTTGAGTTTTTTTATTTGCATTTCCAATTGATTGATTTCTGCTCTCCCTAGTTTGTTAATATATGCACTCCGGGATATGAATTTACCTCTGATTACTGCTTTGGCTGCATCCCAAAACTTTTGAAAGGATGTCTCACCATTGTCATTTTCCTCGGTGAAATTATTAATTGTTTCTATGAATTCTTCTCTAACTAAACAATTTTGGAGTATCATATTGTTCAATTTCCAATTAATTTTTTATTTGGTTTTCCATGTACCTTTACTGATCATTATTTTTATTGCCTTGTGATCTGAAAAGGCTGCATTTATTATTTCTGCTTTTCTGCATTTGTATGCCATGTTTCTGTGACCTAGTGTATGGTCAATCTTTGTGAATGTGCCATGTGGTGCTGAGAAGAAGATGTATTCCTTTTTGTCCCTATTTATTTTTCTCCATATGTCTATTAATTCTAATTTTTCTAAGATTTCATTCACTTCTTTTACCCCTTTCTTTGATTTGATTTACCTAAATTTGATAATGGTTGATTCAAGTCTCCCACTAATATGGTTTTACTGTCTATTTCTTCCTTCAGTTCTCCTAGTTTCTCCATTAAAAATTTGGGTGCTATATTATTTGGTACATATATGTTGATTAGTGATATTTCCTCATTATCTAAAGTCCCTTTTAACAGAATATAATTACCTTCCCTATCCCTTTTAATCAGGTCTATTTTTGCTTTGGCTTTATCACATATCATGATTGCAACTCCTGCCTTCTTTCTGTCAGCTGAGGCCCAGAAGGTCTCACTCCATCCTTTAATTCTGACCTTTTGGGTTCTACCCACCTCATGTGTGTTTCTTGGAGACAGCATATGGTAGGGTTTTGGATTCTAATCCATTCTGCTATTTGTCTACGTTTTATGGGTGAGTTCATCCCATTCATATTCAAAGTTATGATTGTCACTTGTGGACTCCCTGGCATTTTGATATCCTTCCCTAATTCTAACCTTTCTTCTTCAGCTCTACCTTTTATTCCAGTGATTTATTTTATATCAGTCCCCCTTGTCCCCTCCCTTGATATATTTCCCTTTCTAGCCCCTCCCTTTTTGTTTCCTCCCCCACCCCCGTCTTCTTCCCTCCCTTTTTTATGTACCTTCCCCCCACCTCCCTTGGTTTTCCCTTCTCCCTACCCTTGTTGGGTAAGATAGAATTCAAGATCCCAATGGATCTGGATGTTCTTCCCTCTCAGAGTTGATTTCCCTAAGAGTAACGTTTAAGTAAAACTTCTCTTCCTCTCCTTCTTATAGGAGTTTTCTTCCTCTCCCCTTCCCATGTGAATCTTTGTGTGAGAAAGATTATTCTACTTGGTCTTTCTTTTCCCCCTATTTACACATTACATTGTCCCCACATATTAATATACATAGATTGATATAAATATAGTCGTTATAGAAGAGTGTTTGAATAAAAGAAAAAGATAACATTTTTCTCCTTTTCCCTTTCCTTCATATTTCCCTTTTCAGGTATTCCATGTCCTTTTTTTTTTTCGATATCGAACTTTCCACAGAGCTCTGGTCTTTTCTTTGCAAAAACTTGGAAATCCTCTATTTTGTTGAATGGCCATACTTTCCCTTGGAAGTATATAGTCAGTTTTGATGGGTAGCTGATTCTTGGTTGAAGGCCAAGCTCTCTTGCCTTTCTGAAAATCATGTTCCATGCCTTATGGTCATTCAGAGTGGAACTTGCAAGGTCTCGTGTGACCCTGATTGGCATTCCTTTATATCTAAATTGTCTTTTTCTGGCTTCTTGTAAGATTTTTTTCTTTTGCTCGAAAGCTTTGGAATTTGGCAATTACATTCCTGGGAGTTGTCTTTTGGGGATTTAGCGTAGAGGGTTTTCTGTGAGCTTTTTCAGTGGCTGTATTGCCCCCTTGTTCTAGAATCTCTGGGCAATTTTCTTTGATTATCTCTTGTATTACGATGTCTAGTTTGCTGTTTATTTCTGGCTTTTCTGGTAGTCTAATTATTCTTAAATTGTCTCTTCTCCCTCTATTTTCCAAGTCTATGACCTTGTCAGTGAGATATTTTATGATCTCTTCTAATTTTTTAGTCTTTTGGCTTTGCTTCATTAATTCTTGCTCTTTTACATGCATGTTGTCTTCCAGCTAGCTGATTCTGACCTTTAAAGCCTGGTTTTCCTTTTCAGTTTGGTCAAACTGGTTTTGTAGATGCATGAATTTCTTTTGCATTATTTCCCACTTTTCCTCCCAGAAGACTTCCATCTTTTTGACCATTTCTGATTCAAATTCTTCATGGGTTTGTGGAGAGTTTCCATTTCCTTTGGAAGGTTTCAGTGCATTTGGTTTTGTTTCCTATTCTATCTCCTCTGTATTTTGTAATTTTGCTCCATAAAATGTGTCCAAAATCACCCCCTTCTTCTTGTTTTTCTTGGAGTTTTAGGGCTTTTCTGTGCTGTTTTCCATCTCTATCTGAGTGGGGAGGTCTAGCTTTTCTTATCTCTGTCTGGTGTTCAGAGGTTTTAGCCCCAGGCGAATTGTCCATTTATGGGTGTTACTGTTCTCAGTTCCCTCCTGATGCTTCTTTGTTGCCTTACTTCTACACTCTGAGCCTGGTTTGGCACTGTATCTCAGAGTCTTTGTGGACCAGAAGGGCCTGCACTCTGAGGGGGGGAGGGGCCAAGGCTTCCTGAAGCTCCAAGGGCTCCCAATAGGATTAACTTCAGCTGGGTTGGACTGAGTGTGTCTTAAGGCAGGGACCTTCCCTGAGACTTGGATGTAAGGATCTAGCCAGGGGGCTACAGGCTCCCCTCTGTCTCTCTCTGTTTCCCTGCTGTCTGGGTGCCCCCGCGACTCGCTCAGGTTTTCAGGATGTGGCCTTCAGAATAGCCGGCCCTGAGATCCTTTTGCTGGCTCTTAGGTTCCTGCTGCTGCCTCTGACTCAGCACTCTGGGTTGGGGGGGGGGATGGGTCCTGAGACCTTCTTTCTTCCTACCCCTTAGATCCAAGTGATCTCAGGTTCTGGCTTTTGGGGGGGCTTTACCTTTTGATCCAGGTCCAGGAGGAGGGTTCTCGGGATCTATCCTGTTGTTTGTTTTGAATTTCAGTGTCCTAGGAGCATACAGTTTGAGATTGGTTAGGAAGGGTTTCCAGAGGTCTGAACTTTAGCTCTCTCTAAGCCACCATCTTGACCTGACGTCTTGTGAGCTAAAACTTTGATTCATTTCATGTAAGTTTAATACAAACTCTGAAATAATCATTTGTGTGTGAAAAGAGGAAATATATATGATATAATGTTGAGGAAATCATTTCATTTAAATCACAAAAATATGAACTAATTTTTTAAAACTATTTTCAAAGATATTAACTATTGAAATTTAAGGCTTCCCCATTAAAAAAATAACTCACCATTGAGATATATTTCTCTAGTCATAGTAGTAGTAGACTCTCGGTAACTGAGGATGACAATTGTCTCTGTGCGTTTTCATCTATGATAGATGAGTGTGCACAAAGACACTTGTGCGTGAAGGAGATTTAAGTGGAAAAGTCGATGCACAGAGACAGTCCCACTCTCTCGGCAGTGGAAGCCTGGGTCCAGTGGCACGAAAAGACGTTACACCTGGAGACTTCCTCAGCTGCATTGGCTGGCCATGTAGTCTTTGTGCTCCAACACGCCTGAAGCACTCCACAGTGCTTTGCTGAATCGCCCTCTCAGCCATTGAACCTTCTTATTGGTTTCTTCCATCTCTTCAGCCGAAGCAGTCTTCACATGCTGGGTGAACAAAGCCCTGGTTCACCAGGGGTCGACGACCCGATGGCTACCCTCACAAGGTTTAGCTGGCTTGTCAAAGCTGTTGCCTGGGGTGTGGCCACTGCCACATGCTAGCAGCTACTAGGAGCCACAAGTGAGAGCTGAGTGTCAGGTGAGGGTCAGAGGCTGGAGAGCTGCCCTAGAAGGGCATGACAAGCCCTCCATACCAGAGAAACTACCCTTCCCTGAGCATCCCATACACCCCACATTAGCCACATTAGATAAGAGCATATTAAAGGCCTAGATTTATGCATGAATAATTCAGGAAGCTGCTTTTTCTACAACTCAGGAGGAGAGACTGCTCTCTCCTGAGGGTCTCTATAATCTTCTCTAGGAAGCTGCTAATCTACAATTACTATTAGTAGTCACTACTGGCCAACACTGCACAATTCCATCCCATCCAGGACCAACAGAGCATGTCTACAATACAGAAACCGGAAGTAGAAAAAGCAGAGGCAGACCCACGAATTCAACAGGAGGAAGGAGACTTCCGCTTTCCACTAGAAGGATCCTAGACTATGGAGTAGTACAACAGAATGGCAGGGGTTTAGGGAAGGGGCACAGAAAGCTCTTGGATTAAACAAGGAAGGCGAGGGAGAGCTTGATTCTTTTCCCTTAAAGACACACCACCTGACTTACCGTCTAGCTAAAGGCAACTTCAACGGGGAAGCAGCATGTCCTAAGAGTCTCGGGGAGCCCAAACAGCAATCACAGGCAGAATGTCCGCAGGGTGAAAGGACGAAAAGCTTTGCAAAGTGCAAACAGAGCAGCCGGAATGTCCAAAGAACCTCCTCAGGAGGGGCGTGCCTGGTAAATTACCGGCAAAGCTTCAATGCACTGCCCCTGGCCACCTCTACACCTCCCATTAGACTGAGAGCCTTCCCATCGCTGTTCTTGGATTCAATCCGGGCAGAGAATGACTTGGACTCCATCTATGGCATTCCTGAGGTAGGCAATATATTCACCCCGACACTGGCAAAGGCCCGGACCTGGCCAGCCCGGCCCAGGAACCCCCTTCGGGCCTCCTCCGGGCTTCTTCCTGACTGGCTTTGGGAAGCAGAGCCAGAGTAAGTCCCCTTCGGAGCGAGAGAGCCCACCTGGAGATTGGTCTGCTACCCAGAATGCCCCGTGCGGAGCCCTCCGCCCCCCTCCTGCCCCGCACAAGCCCCCAGCTGTTTTAGGCCCGAGAAGAGCTGGGAACTGGGGACATCGGAGGCCCCGGGAAAGCCAGGAGACTGGAGCGCCCTACAGAGAGCGGGAAGGGTAGAGGGAGGGCAGGGCCTTGTACCCACTGGGGAGAGGGGGGGGTGGAGGTATTTAATAAAAACTTATATATCATTATGTATAAAGTACAATCCCAAGAAACTCAGGAACTTGCAAAGTCTAAACAAGCCATAGTCTCTTGTCTTTATGCATCTTAGTTATTACAACTTTTTCTTATTTAAGTAATGTATAAAACTCAGCATGTTCCAAGAAATCTGGACTAACTTGTCAGACTCTGATGCTTTCCATTTTGACACATACTGCACCTGGATCAATAAACATCTATTACATATCTTTATTTATCTTATTCGTTTCACCAGTTCATTTTATAATATTCCCATTGTATTTCAAACTGCTGTGCTATGACTTGAGAAGCTAAAAGGAGGGCAATGATCTGGTGGCTGATGTTTAAAAAAATAAGTGTCTGATCTTCCTAACCATCCAGTCAATTTATAGGCATGCTTTCATTGATGTCATGGAACATGTGTTTTCCTCAGTACTAATGTCTTTTGCAAATATATTTGGAATTCTTTTCTCATTCACTACTGCCCTTGATGTTGCAAGGGTAAAAAAAAAGAAAAGAAATTAGCCAGAGAAGACCAATGGGAAAATTTCTTCTCTCCAAATTGTGTCAAAGCAAGTTATTCTGTAGGTGTATACTGCAGTGTTCTATTTTAAATCCTTTCCTTTAACTTTGGATGTATCTCTCTGCTCCACTGAATTATTTTGATGGCATCTTCTTTCTACATGGGAAATTTCAAAAAAATGATTTAAAATTTCTCAGGTTAGCCCTGGAGAGAAACCTGATCCATCAAAATTTTTTCTTCTAAAAAACTTTCTAAATTCAAACAAACACAGCTGTTTTAGATAAAAAATTTAACAGAACCAACATGAACATATTGTAAGACAAATCTATGATCTGATACTCCTTTTTAGTTTTCTATGTAAAATTTATAGTTTGATTCCTTTCTATACTCAATATGCAACACACATTGATGATTCTTTTATAGGGTAAGTGGTATAAGTTAGTTATCATTTAAAATTCGAGTAAATATTGATAGTTGTGGATCTTGTCTACATAATATCATTTATCATAGTAATGATTTGTTGTGAAATCTTTATTGTATAGACACACTCCCTACCACTATTTCTATGGAACATTGTGAGAAAGTTATAGGATGCTTCTCTATGGGAAAAATACTAATGACACTTTCATAATCTATTTCTTATTATTCCTTCAAAGATCTCATTAGAGTGAATATGGGAACTTCCATACCCTATCTGATAAAGTCAGTCATGATCAATATGGCAGGAATCATGGCATAGACAGTAGGAAGTAGACTAGTAAGTAGTTAGGAAAACCTAGCTATATGAACTTGGAGAATTCAAATGACTTCTTTGTGTCTCAGTTTTTGTATCTGTAAAATAAGAACATTAATTATATATATATATATATATGTATATATATGTATGTATTTCATAAGCTTGTTGTGAAAATCAAATGAAATAATATACATAAAGTTCTTTGTAAAATGAAAAGTGGTATATAAATATAGGTTATAGTTCATATCTCAGGTTCAGCTAGGTAACACATTGGATAGAGTATGAAAGTGGATTCAGGGTGACTTAAGTTCAAGACACCTAACCTTTTAGCCTCAGTTTTCTCATCTGCAAAATGGTGTCAATAATTGCACATACTTCACAAGCTAGTTGTGATCAAGTGAGATTATGTAAGAAAAATATCTTGCCAATTTTTCAGCACATTATAAAAGTGAAGTTTTATTATAAGTCTTATATTAATGCTCTGTGCATAGACATATAATCTTACAAATCTCATAAATGCCATATATATTGATGTTGTACTTAGCACAACTACCCTAACTTTATTTAAGTGAATTTATTTTTCTTCCAAATGTAAGCTATTCTTTTTTTAGAAAAGATCAATTTGTACTCTGAAAATTTATTAATCTCTCAAAATTTCTCACAAACCATTCAGTTTTCTCTATTATGAGTGAAAGATAATATGCTATATAAAAAAGATGTTACTTTTTTTAAAAAAAGGACAAAAATAAAATATTGATCTTCATGATTAAGCTTTCTTAACATGGGAAGAAAGGAGAATTCCTTACAGTTAACTGAAATCTAACCCAAGTTTTAGAACAAGTCTCTAAATGCCTCCTGCCTACACAGATAAACACACATACATACACTGATACATGCACACATCCTAGAAACATTTTTCTATGGGTGATTGAATACTCAGATTGCTAACAATTATATAATTGAGTCTTGATGTTTCTGCATGAAAGATCGCTAAAAGCACTAAGATATCAGTGACACATTTAATTCGAGGTCAGTCATGGTAATACATTTCAGAACCTTTATGTTATCTTTTTTAAGTTAAAAAATGCTTTCAGTTTTTTATTAGGAATGAAAAATCTTCACTGCCTTGAAAATCATGTTCCATTATAGTTAGACACATAGGTCATTGAAAAAGGTAAGTGGCTACTTGTTATTCACATTACTTGGAATCCTGCAGGATGCTAAGTGGATCAGGTTGCTAAGCTCTTTTTAAAAAGATTAGAATAAATGTGAAATTGTCTTTTTTAATGCACAAGGTGATTGAATAGCTTTTATTTTTGTAAGTAAAAAGAAAAGAAATATCCCTTTTTGATTATTCTGCAACATTTTCTTATCTTCTCTTTTTCAAGCCTGTAGAGTTCAGACACTGGAAATGCCTGAACCTTATTACACTCTTCTAGTTTATGGGTCTCTAGCCCACACCCCTATTTCATGTGGCTTTCAGGGGATGATCCCTTTTCTCTGAAGTCCATTCACTACCCTCCAGACATCCCAGATTCTCAGTAGTAGCTTTGACCCATTTCTATGTTTTGCTTTCCAGTTCCCTTTTATATATATATGATCCTCTCATTACAGGTTAAATTATTTGAAGTTATAGTCTGTGTTGGATGGATGTTTTTTGCTTATATTTTCCATAATACTTTCCATATTAGCATTGGCATGTAGTAATACCCTAATAAACACTCTATCTATATATCTAAAAGAATTTAAAAAATAACAATTACCTTAAAATTAAGTATGAACATCTTGACACATCATCCAAATGAACAAAACTATTATGTTGTCAGATCTACATTTCCTCAGCTGAAATGTATTTAAAATCAATTGCTGATTTACCCAAGTGAGACCTTAAAGTGGTATAGAAAATGAGCCTGTATCTAATATTATTTGGGTATTGGCTTTCCCAGATATTTAGGCAATTTTATTCACTAAAATAACTAAACAGAAACCATTCTTTTTAATTCAGTTATATTTCATGATTTTTTTCATAACACAGAAATTGAAAATATTCTATTATGAGTGAATGATAAAAATACTTGAGATTTTAATATATATATCAGTTACTGTGCTAAGATTTAATGATAACAAAGCAAAAATGAGACAGTCTTGGATGTCTATGAACTTGCATGCAATAGTAGGAGACAATACATAAAGGAGATTGATGTCAGGGAAGGGTAAATTTTCAAAGAAGAGGAGGGGACCTAGAGGGTAATCAAATGATGACCCACTTCAAAAAGCAATATTAGTATACATAGAAAGGCTATTAGCATTACTAATCTGAGAATAAGAAGTAGAATAATAAAAATAGGTATATAGTACTTTACAGTTTAAGAAAATACTAGGTGTAGTATTCCATTGTCCCACCCTAACAATTCTGGAAGATATAAATTAACATTATTGGTATTTTATAGAGGAGGAAAAGCTTAGATAGCTTAACTGATTTGTCCAGGTTGTTAGGAAATGTCTGAGACAGACTTGAACTTATCTTCCTAAATTGAAGTTCACTATGCTTTCACTATTCCATTTATCATCTAGCTATCCAAGACATTCTTCTATAACCTCAACCTCCATGAGAGAAGCCTAGTTAATTTGACTTGACACTTCTATGGAAAAGGGAGACAAGGGACTCCAAGAAAAATATAGTCTTCCTTTCTCTTCCCTGGAAGTGCCATTGTATTCTGGCTTTATTCAAATGCTGAGTACTGTATCAATATTGAAGTTGTCAATTGGAATTTTTTCACCTTTGTCCTCTCTTTCCCCCACTGGGGCTATTGATTCTCAGCCGCTTCATATGTGTTAGCTTTAGTTAACAATTAATTTAAAAAAATAAAGAAGCTAAAATCAAGCTTATTACATCTCATAAAAAAGCTTAATCTGTATACAGCCTCATATACTATATGGGATAATTACAATACTGATTATGGAACTGGCAATGACTAGAAGTCACTTGCTCACTCTTCAGACATTAAACATTTCCTTGGTTAAATCTTTGACAATTTCTTCAGTCAAGAATTACATCTTGGAGGGCAGAGTCAAGATGGCAGCTTAGGAACAGCAATAGTTTAGACCTCAGAAAACCCTTTCTTACTGATCACAAACTAAATGCTCCTAGGGAACTGAAAATCAAACTAACAACAAGACAGAGAAGGGGAACTCTCCTGCTGGACTCAATTCAAAAGATACAACCCCCAAAGCCAGAATCCAAGAACACTTGGGCCTAGGGGGAAGGCAAAGGCAAGGTCCCAGGACCCCACAACCCCCAACTAGAGTGCTAAGCTTCCAGCAGCAGCAGGAACCACTGAGTGGGCAAAGGTGCTGGTCTAGACTAGAGGGTGTACCTTGTGGGCAGGGCTGTGTCAGGCTCAGAGCGTTAAACACAGGTGGCGGGGAAGAAGCTGGAGAGGAAGCGAAGAGCTGGAAGCCTGGTCAGAATGGTTGACACGCTCAATATTGCTCCAGCCTTCCAAGGAGGTATTGGCCTCAGAACACATCCAGTCCAACTCAGCTGAACTTAATTCTATCAAAGCCTTCAGAGCTCAGGGAAGCCCAAGTACCAATATCTGTACCTCACTGACTGCTGGACTTTAATCCAATCAAAAGCCTCCAGATGACAGGGAAGCTCAAACTCCAACACTCCTCCCACAGAGACTGCACTGAGAGATCTGACAAAGCTCCAAGAGGTGAGACTGACATAAAGCCCCCAAACCAAATAAATCCAAGGAGCAAGAGCACAGACAAATAAGGGGAGCAAAGAAAGGGTAAATATGAAATAGAAGGGCCTTCTTTATAATAATAAACAGAATATATTGAAAACCATCAGCAAACATGATCTGCAATGAGGATAAACTAGAAGCCTTCACAATAAGATCAGGAACGAAACAAGGATGCCCATTATCACCTCTATTATTTAACATTGTACTAGTTACACCAGAAGTAGCAATTAGAGAAGAAAAAGAAATAAAGAAATTGGAGGTATTAAAATTGGCAATGAGGAAACCAAGCTATCACTCTGTGGATTATATCATTGTCTACTTTAGGAATCCTAGAGAATCAACCAAAAAAACTAGTCAAAATAATCAACAACTTTAGCAAAGTTGCAGGATACAAAATAAACCTGTATGAGTATTCAGCATTTCTATATATCTCCAACCCATTTCAGCAGCAAGAATTAGAAAGAGAAATTCCATTTAAAATCACTCTAGAAAATATAAAATACTTAGAAATCTATCTGCAGAGACAAACACAGGAACTATATGAACACAACTACAAAACACTCTCCACACAATTAAAAGTAGATCTAAACAATTGGAAAAACATTGATTGGTCATGGGTGGGACAAGCTAACAAAATAAAAATTACAATCCTACCCAAATTAATTTACTTATTAAGTGCCATACCAATTGAACTACCTAAAAACTTTTTTACTGAATTAGAAAAAAAAACATAACATAGTTTATTTGGAAGAACAAAAGATCAAAGATATCCAAGGAAATCATGAAAAAAATGCAAAGAAAGGAGGACTTGCAGTCCCAGATCTCAAACTATACTCTAAAAAACTGGTCATCAAAAGAATTCAGTACTGGCTAAGAGACAGAAAGGAGGATCAGTGGAATAGACTTGGGGTAAATGACCTCAGCAAGACAGTCTATGATAAACCTAAAGATCCCAGTTTTAGGGACCAAAATCTACTATTTGATGAAAACTGCTGGGAAAATTAGAAGACAGTATGGGAGAGATTAGGTTTGGAATAATATCTCACACCCTACACCAAAATAAACACAGAATGGGTGAATGACCTGAATGTAAAGAAGGAAACTAAAAGCAAATTAGCCAAACACAGAATAGTATAATTGTCAGATCTATGGGAAAGGAAAGAGTAAAACCAAGCAAGAGCTAGAAAAAAAATCACAAATTGTAAAATCAATAATTTTGGTTATATAAAATAAAAAAGTTTTTGTACAAACAAAACTAATGCATCCAAAATGCGAAGAGAAGGAAAATTGGAAAACAATCTTCATAATAAAAACCTCTGATAAAGGTCTAATTACTCAAATTTATAAAGATCTAAACAAATTGTACAAAAAAATCAAGCCATTCTCCAATTGACAAATGGGCAAGGGACATGAATAGGCAATTTTCAGTTAAAGAAATCAAAACTATTCATAAGCACATGAAAAAGTGTTTTAAATCTCTTCTAATCAGAGAAATGCAAATGAAAACAACTCTGAGGTATCACCTCATACCTAGCATATTGCCTAAAATGACAGCAAAATATAGTAATGAATGCTGAAGGGTATGTGGCAAAGTGGGGACATTAATGCATTGCTGGTATAGTTGTGAATTGATCCAACATACTGGAGGGCAATTTGGAACTATGCCCAAAGGGTGCTAAAAGACTGTCTCCCTTTTGATTCAGCCATAGCACTGCTGGGTTTGTACTCGAATGCGATTATAAGGAAATAGACATGTACAAATATATTCATAGCTGCACTCTTTGTGGTGGCAAAAAATTGGAAAATGAGGGCATACCTTTCAATAGGGGAATGGCTGAACAAATTGTGGTATATGTTGGTGAGGGAATACTATTGTGCTCAAAGGAATAATAAAGTGTAGGAATTCCATTGGTACTGGAACAATGTCCAGGAATTGATGCATAGTGAGAGGAACAGAACCAGGAAAACATTATACACAGAGACTGATACACTGTGTTACAATCGAATGTTATTGTCTTCTCCATTAATGGCAATGGAGTGATTCTGAAGTAGGAGGAATCTATGAGAAAGAACACTATCCACATTCAGAGGAAAAACTATGGGAGTTGAATTGCCGAAGAAAACCAACTGCCTGATTACATGTTTTGAGGGGAGTATGATTGGGGATATAGACCCTAAATGAACATCCTAGTTCAAACATCAACAACATGGAAATAGGTTCTGAACAAGGACACATGTAGTATCCAGTGTAATTGCATGTTGGCTATGGGAAGGGTAGGGAGAGGGAAGAGAGGAATAGAATATGATTTTTGTAACCAAGGAATAATGTTTGAAATTGACCAAATAAAAAAGAATTACATCTTTCTCACAGAAGAAAAACAAATGCTTGATCACATGGGCTGACGGGGATATGATTAGGGATATAGACTTTAAATGATCATCCTAATACAAGTATCAATAATATGGAAATAGGTCTTGCTCAAGGACACATTAAAATCCAGTGGAATTGTTCATCAACTACAAGGGGTGGTGTGGTGGGAGGGGAGGAAAAGAACATGATTTTTGTAACCAAGGAAACATATTGTAAATTAACTAATTAAATACAATTTAAAAAAAGAATTAAATCTATCTGGGCTTCAGAAAAAAATTCTAGTGGTCTCTCTCCACAAGAGAGAGTTTATTTACCCTAAATAAACCTATTAGTCCTCAGTTTGATTTCCTCTGGAGTATAAAGATGAGCACCTCAAATTTCTCCCAATGGATAACTGAAACTATAAGAACAAATATAATGGGCTTTCTAAATTATCTATTTTAGGACAAGTTGGTTAGATTAAAGAAAAAATATTCAAAAAAACCTTGAAAATGCATCGGTGTCTCCTCAAAGGAATAACAATTAGTTTTGATTACTTTGTGTTTCAGGGAGAGAGAGACACAATTTATACTATCCATAACTATCTCATAATGACACAAAATTAAAGATCTTTTAAAAAGAAAAAAAAAACCAGAACATTTCAGTTATCAGAATATGGTCTAGGTGAATTTCTAGGCTTTAGTATTTTAGGGATATAAATCCTTACTTATATTAGCAACAATAATCAAACTGGTTATAGTACTATAACAAGTAACAGTATTTAAGTATACAAATAAGCAAAAGTTATTTCAACAGAACTGGACTACCTTTTAAGGAAACACAATGAAACAGACTGTTCAATTACAGAATAAAATGAAAGGTTAACAGCTAGAAAGGGTTTTGTGGATCTATTATGCACAATATATGGTGAGCTCAAGTAACCTAGGCTGATCAGATATATTGAGTTCTCACCAGTCAATAGTTTGTATCGGTAGGAGGTAAGAGATTGTGGAACTGATCTTTCTACACAGAAGTCTGTTATGTGCTTTAATACACACTGTAAAGCCCTGACTGCAGTTTTATCAGTCCACTGAGCTATATTTCTGAGGGAAGCCCTGAACATCCAGAAAGCAATATGTGAACCCTGGCATGAATAGTGTTGGTAGTAGAGAAAGGGTTGAAGTATAGACTTGAAATGAAGTAGATGGTGCAGAAATGGGATCTATAGAAGCCAGCCTTCATATTTCTTCAAACGTAAATTAGGAAATTTAAAGAATGGTTAGTCATTCTTTCTGAGACTTATTCAAGAAATAAAAAAAAAATTCTGGTTTTGATATCAACTTTTTTCCTGTGTTTGGCTATTCTCTATAACTTCAGAGCTAAAATTTTGGTTTATACAACATAAGAACTGGAAGGTTCCTTGTAAATAATTTATCTTATGTCACAATTTTCATTTGAGGAAACTGAGGCAAATAAACTGTAAAAGGTTTATCAAAGTAACAGAAGATTGAGTTTAATTGGCATAATTCTTAGTCCAGTATTTCCCTAATCTTAGTATATTTGCTGCCTCATTCAGTTTTCTAAAATTGCCCTTTCTGAACACTTCTCTAAAAAAATCTAGTAATCTACTGCATAAAAGAACACTTCTAAAATGAAATAAAAATAAACAATGAGAATCAGAGGCTTGAAAAAATGTATGATACATTAGGTAATTAAAAAAACAGTTTTAATTATGCTATCAAACTTAACAATAATAAAAATCTATGAAAGCAACATCTAAAAAAGAAAATGAAAATTGATCAAACTCATTATAAACACTATCATCACCTAGAAGAACATGGACTGAGTGGCATAGAATCTAAATTTATAAAGGAGAAGTTAATTGAATTTCCAAAAAAAACATGGATAACAATAATAATTGTAGGACACTTTAATCTTCTTTTCTTAGAGATGGAAAAAACCTAGAGCTATAAACAGCAAAATATAGAACTTAGGCTACTGGAGAAGTTAAAAATTGATGTCAACTTATGAGTTATATTAGATAATATACATACTTTTAAATATGAATACTTTTTGTGATACCAAAGAACTAACAAATAGATCTCCAGTGACTGAAATATGAGTATATACATTGTGCAAATGAATTAAAAATATACATTACCCATAATAAATCAACATGAAGTATTCAGAGAGACATTGAAATAGTTAAATAAGTAAAACTATAAAAATATGTTATTTAAGAATGAAAACAATTTTTACAGAGAAAGAACAATAACATAGAACTGAATTTTATATAAATAGAAATAAAGTTCATGAAGGTAAAAAAAGTGTTCCTTCTCTTCATGGAAAAGTGGAGGAGTGTATAATGTATATGCTATCAGTCAGAAACTTTATTCATTTGTTTTGTTAATATGTTTTTTTTCTTTTACCTTTGTTGCAAGAAATACTTCCCAATTAGGGAAATGGAAAGAAAAGCTTGAGTGGGAAAAGGAAGTATATTTTTAAATGAATATCATATAATAACATTGCCATTAATGGGCATCAAAATAGTATAGTGAATAGGATGTGAGATGGAATCAATAAAATCTGAATTCAAATTCTGCCTCAGATACTTCCTTTGTATATGACCCTTAGAAAATTCACTTGACCTCTAGGCTCCTTTTTTCCTCATATGTAAAGTAAAAATGTCATATATAATATATGTGTAATATAATATATAATAGTGTAATAATGTAATATCCTGTAATATGGAGTTTTCGTGAGGTTCAATCAAGTGAGATGGTATATGCAAAGGATTTTGCAAATCTTGAAGCATTATATATAAATGCTAACCATTATTATTAGCAACTGAAAAAAAGAAAAATCAAATATAGAAGACAGATAGAAAGAAAGATATAGAAAAAAGATAATAGATAATTGCCTTACTAATCATTTGATAGAATGTATGTGAGAAAGCTAAGCATCTGGCATGAGGGATAAGAAGCAGAATTCAATAAGAAATAAGTTTCGTCTAGGCTAATGTGTTTAATAAAATGTATATTTTTTAAAATGAGGTGGTTCTATGAGAGTTACTTCTTCTGCCTTTCTTCTCAACTCGTTATTACTCAGGTGCCTTCTGCTACTACCTCCTACATGCTTGTCTTATCCAAAGAAATGTACTTCCTTTAGCCAAGGCAAACCTTTTTGCTTGCATGAGTCATCTAATTCCATAATGTCTGCTCCAGTAAATTGCCTATTTTATAATCCTTACTCTTTTAATTACTTCCAATCTCTCTTTTTCTGTCTACTACCTACTTCCCTAGTCCCTACCATCATTTCCACGTCTACCTCATACTCCAAAAATCCTCTGCTGATAATTTCATCCTTGTAAATTATCATTGCATGTTCTTCTGCCTTTAGTGACTAATCTTCTTGAGAAATCTTCCTACTAAAGATAAATCTACTTTCTCTTTCAATCTTTTCTACAATTAGGCTTCCGACCTCATCATTCATCTGAAATTGTTCTCTTCAATATTGACAATGATCTCTTAATAACTAAATTCAATGACTTTTTCTTGATCCTTGTCTTCTGGATTTCTCTGTCTCCTTTGAAATTCTCAAACACTTTCTTGATGATAGTGTTATCTTGAAATGTTTTTTTGTGACTGGTCTTTCTGCATTTTCCTTCCATCTATCTGAATACTCCTGAATCTCCTTTGATGGATCTTGATCTAGTTTATGCTGTGGTTGACCCACAGCAGTCTGTCATTATTTGAATTCAAAGTACATTCTATTCATAGAACTATGACCCCAACATTTTTTACTTACTTAATTTGTTTTTAGTTTCCTTACACAAAAAAATTTAACATTGAAAAAAATGCTTTATATGATTCTACATGTAAAATCTATATGAGATTGCTTACCATCTCAGCAAGGGACAAGTGTAGGGCAGAGGAAGGGAGAGAATTAGAGACTTTAAATTATTTTTTAAATATTGAAAACTGTTTTTACATATAATTGGGAAAAATAAAGTAAAACTTTTAAAAAAGGAAAAATGAACTTATAGTTCCATGTGCTCTTTGATTCAGTAACATAGTCTTTTCATTTTCTCAAATAAACCATTCTATTGTCCCATTTCTAGACATTTTTACTGGCTTTCACTCATGGCAGAAATTTTCTCCTTCATCTCCACCATTTCAGAAATCCTTTAAATGAGGCCAACAGAGGTTAAGTGATATGATTAAGATCACAAATGAATGTATAAAAGATAGGACTAGAATTCAGGTCCTGTGATTCCACTTTACTACTCTCTTTGTGATTTAAGTAGTGGAATAGAAATATTGCTTTATAGTCACCATTTCTCCAAATTTTGTATTGTGTTTTTATATAAAAAGTTCCATTAATCTCATCCATAGCTCAATTTTGGTGGAGAACCAAACAGATCCATATATACTCACTTCCACTGTGAAATAATTAATATTACAATGAGACATTAAAATAAGTGACTACTGGTATACACACTGGCAGAAGTATTATAGTACTTTGTACTTTTTCTAAAATAAGATACCAGAACAAAGTCTTTTAAATTCTAAAGTATGATGTGACATCCATTAAAACACTGTTGACACTTAAGGTAATCTGTTATTTGATTCTCTGTGCTGGCCATATTAAAATAGATAACAGATGGATCCGAAAAACTGCAACAATCTTATTGTAGTTCTTTGATCTACAAAGTCTATAAGATTGTCTTGTATGGATATCTACTCAATGCCTTTTTCGTGAATAAAGATCAATGAAATAGATGCAGAAGTTTTGAATGCTTAAAAAAGTTAGAAACAAAATATGGTGCTTCTTTTCTTTTATTAGTTCCTGTTTCATGTAGGATTGAAAAAATATCTAGCCATCTGGCCAAGAATGGCATGCTTTTCACATAGATTCCAAAAAATAGGGAAATATGTTTGATATAGAATCAGTTGCAACTCAGGGAAGAAATCTATTAATGAATAATTTTGAAGAAATTATATTTAATGGAATAGAAATTGAACTGAATGAGACTATAATTATCCAATTACTTTTTTTATAATGAAAGTATTTTGATTATACTATATCATTCATTATTAGCAACTTATCTTTAGATTATGCTTTAATAAGTAAAAAGCACATTACTCCCAACATGTGAGGTAGATAGCACAATATTATATTCAGGAACTTATAGGTTAGTTTGACAAGTCTTAGAAGTCAGGTGATTTAGCCCCAATTATATAGCTAATAATCTCATTAGATGAAAAAGAAATTCATGTCCTTTCGCTCTAAGACAAGGGGTCTTTGTGCTATGCCATTTAAAACAAAGGTGAAATCCATCAAGTATGTAAAAAACAAACAACAAAGACGTTTTATCTTATATAGATTAGTCATTTCTTTCAAAGATTTATGGGAACCTGAGTTTTTCTAGACAATGTAAAATTTCTTTTTAAACCAGGAAACTGCTCAGATCATTTAATTATCCAAGAGTTCTAATAAGATCAATTATCTGTTTTCCATGATAATAGCTTTTGTTTGTTTTTCAATGTAAGAGATAAAATTATTAAAGAGAGGAACTTTTTTAGGAAGGCACATTGGAAAGCTTGAGAAGCAACAAATTATACCCTGAATAAAAGAGAAGAAACAAATAAAATAAGAATTTTTTGAAAAACTGAAATAAAATTAAATCAAGACAAAAAAATAAATGTAAAGGGAGAGCAAGTAACATAGGATGATTGAAGAATAAACAATTAGACATACCATTATATTTCTGATATCAGTCTCAGATACCACTGATGTTATTTTTAATGATAACTATAAGTTATCAACAAATTATACCATTTGTTTTTTTCACTCATCTCAGGATTTAGTTATATGTCTTGCAGGTGAACTGATGTTCTTCAGGATTGTGCTAGCATAACACAAACACTAGGAAGGTCTTTTTTTTGAGTTAAGCTTCAGAATGTGAATTTCAAAACTACTATTCAAAACTATTCAGACCATTCTTTAGAAGATCAGATTTAGCTATTTCCTGATCAATAACAATAGAGATACTTGGAATAACAGAATCAGGTCTTGGGAACTACATTCTCCACCCTACTCAGTGTAACAGGATTAGGAAAGGCTGCAGCAAACTCAAGATTTAGTTATTTGAGAATATGGCCTTCAACAGACATGTGCAAAAAAAAAAGGACAGACGTCTGGGCAGTCCTAGGTCAAGCTAGAGCCACCACTTGCACATGTGCGATGCAGGAAGTTAGGTAGAGAACATCCTCTGGAGTTCTCATGACTTCCTGAGGAGGGCTAGAGTTTAGTTCGAGGCTGCTTGAGGTTAGAGAAGCCCCGCAGACTGCTTTCCTTCAGATTGGTCATGTGAGTGATAAGGACTGATCCCTTTCCCTGCCTTGGCTATCCAAGGCCTGTGCCAGGGTGGTTCTGAGTTAAACTTCTTTCCTTCTCTCCCTTTTCTCCTCTCTCTCTCTCTCTCTCTCTCTCTCTCTCTCTCTCTCTCTCTCTCTCTCTCTCTCTCTCTCTCTCATACTTTCTTCCTCCTGTTTGTAATTAAAACACCATAAAATTTTGGCGGCTGACTTGAGTGTTTCATTTAGGAATTACATAAGTAAATTCCTTGGTGACCTTAAATTAATATATATCAGTCTTTTAAAGTGATTTCACTATCACAAGGTACAATATGGAATCTTGAAATTGTGTAGTAGTAGTAGTAGTAGCAGTAGCAGCAGCATTTCATAATATTAAGACTTTCAAATTATTTTACACAGTATTACCTCATTTTAGCCTCATACCCACCTAATTAAGGTAGTGGTTATTATTTTACATAATGTAAAAATGAGAAAATTTAGAAAAAAGTACTTAAGGTCAAATAACTAAGAAATGCCTATGGCACAGTTTTAGGTCCAGGTCTTCACTTGAAATCCAACAATCTCTTTGTTATAGCCTGTGACTTCATTGTTTGCTCATTTCCTCTATCTAATTATAGGTAGCCTCTATTTTCTGAGAAATTTGGGGTAACCTCTTAAATTTCAGTCCTTCCTTGATGTTATTCTCAGATTATTTTCTGGGCTGTTGTAGTTTATAGATGATTTAAATGCTGAGAGCTCTGAGAGCTCCCCTCGCCCTCCTGATTCAATT
Organism: Monodelphis domestica; assembly: GCF_027887165.1. Classification (NCBI taxonomy): domain Eukaryota; kingdom Metazoa; phylum Chordata; class Mammalia; order Didelphimorphia; family Didelphidae; genus Monodelphis; species Monodelphis domestica. The sequence continues at coordinate 153,344,118 of NC_077234.1, read as the reverse complement.
GATCTTTGAGATGCTGATAGCTTAACGACTTTCCTCAGGTTTGGGTGTAAGCTGTTGATCTCACTCTGAACTTGATCAGGGCAGGGACTGATGAAATTCTATACCCCAGGCTTAGGCTCAAGTTTTTGGTCTCACTGTTTACTTAATCCAATAAGGCATACCCTTGATTGTCCTGTCCTGGAACTCCACCCTTAGTTTTGGGGGGAAAGATAGGCCTGTGAACTGTGTCTTCACTCCAAACTGTCCTCATCCCAAGCCCAGACTGAGATTTCTGGATTTTCCCTGGATCCACATGGATCAGCCTGCTTTAGCATGGATTGCCCTAGTCTGGGACTCTGGAATTTTTCACAAATTTGAAATTTCAAGGGGTGTAGGTTGACTAGTACCACTATTTGCCCAGCAGGATCTCAGCTTCTGAATGCTTAGCTTAGGCTAAGGTTTGGAACCTGTGATAGCAGATGTGGGATGGAGGTATGTGGCTTGCTCTTGGCTACCTCTTCATTCTTTGCTATAGTCTCTTGTTGGTTCTGTTCACCTCTCATCTCAGTGCCCCAGGTATTCTCTGCCTACCTTTGGGGTTTTTCTTTTGTTGAAAGTTGTTTCATTCTGTCTCCTTGTTGGTTCTTTCACTCCTGTATTAATTTCGTGGCAATATTTTAATCTTGGTCAGATAGAATTCTGGTGGTGACACATTGCTGCTGCTCTAGTTACTCATCTATCTTGGCTCCCTAGCATGTGACTTTAAAGTAAATATTAGTCATTAAAAAGATTTATACCACATTTCAGAAATAGATCCAACTTAATTGTTTTTATTTAAAGAAAATGTTTAAGATGATAAAATTCTGGCTTTCTAGTACTAATTCTTTTAGGGTTCTTGATATCCAAATTTTTATTCTACTTTTCTTTCAACAATGAGTTATATGAAAATAATAAAGTTTCCAGCTTAATTTTTCTAAAAATTCTATACAAATATTTAGTAAACATATTAGAATTATATCTTTCTTAAGAAATATTACTTTTTTGTTGCTTACTTTGCAAAAAATATTTGTTATAAAATATTCATCCATAAAAATGAAATTTAAGTACCCTAAATAATTTGTATGCTAGTAAATTACATCAGTTCTGGTGATATTAAATTGTGACTTGTGAATCCTAATTTTTACCTACACCAATCATTTTCTCATTATATCTTAAGTAATTTATATTGGTTGATAACTACCTCTCTGTTTCTTCCACTAGGGGAGAGGACAACATTCATCTACAGGCATTTGTAAATCTTAGGTGATACAAACATGAAAAATGTTCGTGGCATGGATTCTTACAAAGATTATGCAAAGAATCTGCAGACACATAACCAAAGTTGCCCATTCCCCAAGATTCTTAGACAAATCAACAAAAAAGATTTTGAAAGACCCTCTGAAAGAATTCAAACCAGTTCAGACATTAGTTTCATAGATCTATAAATATCAGGGACATTTCAAAATAGATATTCTTAAAATCAGTTTGGCTTTTCAAAATTATGATATAATTTTAGCACCACATTGAAAATACTTAATTTTTAAGAGTACAAGTAATTTATATTTTATAAATCTACTCAGATCCTGGAATTTATCATGTCTGATCTATACACACATAGTAATATTTGTAAGATGCAAAGACATTTTATCTAATATAGATTAGTCACTGATTTCAAAGATTTGTGGGAACTTAAGTTTTCTAGACAATGTAATTTTTTTAAACCAGCAACTGCTCAGATCATCTAATTATCCAAAATTTCTCTAAAACAAAATAATGTATTTTGTTGTGTCATTTATCCCAGTTTACTTATAATGAGTCACACACTTTTTTAAAAAACCCTCAAAATTCCTCATTACTATCTTATTTTCTCACAATTTCCAGTTGCTGAGGTGGTGTTAAACCTTCTCTTTGTCAAGATCAGTCTTTTGTTCTACTTAGCTTTCCCTTTCAATCAATCCCTCTCTCTTCCTCTCTCCCTTCTTCCCTCCCTCTCTCTGTCTCTGTCTCTCCCTCAACCTCTCTTCATTTATTTACCTAGTGCTTCATCCTCTAATTGTTAAAAACAATATCTGACTATAGTTCCTGCATTTCAGTGAAACTATTATATGTAAATTAACAATGGTATTTTAATTTGGAATATTAAGAGTCATTTCAGACTTTGTTCTTCTGTAAAAGTAGGACAGAATGATTTACTCAAGCCTTCTTCAAATATTTGATGAATGATATTGGCAGCAGTGGTGGTGGTGAGGGTTGTGGATATGGGACTCAAGAAACTAGTGATTTGATTTGGGAATACTGAAGAGATCAGGTCAAATTGGCAAAGTAAGAAATTCTTGAAGTCTGCCAACTGCCCTCCAGATGACCAGAGGAAAACAAAAATGCCTCAAAATGAATAATGGAGAAACAAAGTCTACAGAAGAAGGGGTGAAGCAATATATCTGAACCAAATCCATGAGGAGAGACAGCAAAGAGAACTTCTCTCACTGATACTACCAAATGATACTATCAGCAGGTATTGCCTGTGAATTATGGTATTTATATCCTATCTCATATCATTAAGGTAATTCTAAACAACAAGTAACAGTGAGAGGACAATAGCTGTGCATAGTCCAATAAGAACAGAAACAAAGTACAACATTGCACAGGCAGTAGTAGTGTGAGGAACTGAACCCAACAAGATCAAGTCTTAGTGGAATTTGGTAGAACGCAACTCAAACCAGCTGAACTGAACAGCTGGAAACCTCTACAGAGAAAGCCAAGTAGGCTTCCTCTACGAAGTGCTCAATTTGAGACCAAGACAACTGAGTCTATCTCAAGCACAAGAGAAACACAGGGCAGTATTTTCAGGACCTCTGAGACAAGCTTCAGTATACAGAAGAGATCAAGGGAAAAAAATAACCCCCAAATGAACAGAAAAAATCCTGATGGTAGAAAAATACCTCAACAACAGAGATGACAAAAATACAAGCTCAGAAGAAGATAGAAATTGGGAAGATTAAAATGAACCCTTCTCTGATTGTGAAGATAAAAATTGTAACACCTTCCTGTTTTTAGAACACCCTACATAAATTTGAGTGGGAAGATCTGCTCATTTTTACATCTAATCACCAAAAGTATAAACATCCCACTTAATCATTAAGTGGGAGGTCTGTGACCCATGTTTTCAATAGTGGGTGATGAATCAGAATCAACTGACTACCTCCTGGGCAGTCCTAAGCAAAGTTTTAGACTATAATTTGTCCACATAAAAAGTGGAGGAAGACACAGGAAGTGATGTAAAAGAAACATTTTTAAAAGGAGTGTTTGCTTCCTGTGAGGAGGACTTCTTCATTCTTTGAAGTGGAAGCTGAAGGAGAAATCTGCTGACTGGACCTGATACCCTGTTCCTGATGAGACTGTTGGACTGACACATAGTGAGTGAAAAATTATTTCCTGGATATTTTCTGAAGAAACTAGGCTCAGGCGAGATTAGCCTCTTGAGAGAGTTTTTCTCCTGGTCCTCAGCTTTGCTGAGGCCAGCTAAAAACCAACTCTCCCTGCTCAGGTTGGGCTAGGGGCTGGAAGTAAATTACCTAGTGCTTAGGCTGGATATCTTACCCTATCCTCTGTCTGATTTTCCTTACTTCACTCTTTCTACATTTTGTAAATAAATTGTAAATACATCTCTTTGGAATAAATGTGACCACACTCTTAAAAAATCCAGTCCAACCCTTTTAAAATTAACCCTCCCCCCCCCTTACAAAATGCAAAAACAAAAATCAATGAAGCCTCCTTGGACTTCAGTGATTAATAAAAACAAATTTAAATGAATGAAAAATAGAAGATTTGAAAAATTTCCCTCAATAAACAAATGACCTGGAAAATAGATTCAGGAGAGAAAATTTAAGAATCATTAGATTGCCTGAAAGCCATGATAAAGGAAAAAAAATATAGACATTATATTAAAAGAAATTGCCAGGGAAAACTGCTCCAATGTTCTTGAACAAAAAGGGAAAAATAGAAATTAAAAATCCACCAATCAGTTCCTGAAAGAAATTTCAAATTTAAAAATCTCAGGACTACTATTTCACAACTCCCAAGCCAAGGAAAATATACTTTGAACAGCCAAAAAAATTCAGCTATTGTTGACCATAATCAGAATTGCACTAGACTTAGTAATTTCTATATCAAGAGACCAGAAGGCCTGGATCATGATATTCCATAAACAAAAGATCAAAGCATATAATAAAAAATCATCTACCCAGGGAAACAACATAATATTCAAGGGGAATAAATGGATATTTAATAAAGTAGAGGAAATTCAGGCACTCCTGATGGAATGATCAGAGCAAAAAAGAAAATTTGATGATCAAATTTGACACTAAAGAAGCATAAAAAGCTTAATTTCTTAAATATGTAGAGATTTGAATCAACTTTATAAGAATACAATGTATTTCCCAATTTACAATAAGGACATGAAAAGGCAACTAAGATACCACCTTACCCTAATAAGTCTAACTACCATGACAAAAATGGAAAATGATAAATGTTGAAAAAGATTGGAAAAATTAGGACACTACTATTCTGTTGGTGGAGCTGTGAACTGACACAACTATTCTGGAAAGCAATTTTGAATCATTCCCACCAGGCTACAAAACTGTGCATTACCTTTGAACCAACAATATCATCACTAGAACTGTATACTAAAACCTTAAATTAGAGGAAAAGAACCAATCTATACCAAAATATTTCTAGCAGCTATTTTTGGGTGGCAAAGAAGTAAAAACTGAAGACATATCCATCAGTTGGAGAACGACTGAACTAGTATATCCTTATAATGGAACACTATTTTGCCGTAAGAAATTATAAATAAGCTGGTTATGAAAAAAAAAACAAAAAAAAACAGAAAAGTCTTGTATGAAGTGATGCCAAAATGAAGTAAGGAGAACAAGGAGAACATTGTACATAGTAGCAACAATAATATATGATGATCAAATGTGAATGACAACTATTATTTATAAGGCAAAGATCCAGAACAACAGTAGAGACCTATAGAAAAAAAAAAAGACCAGAATATATACCACTGTAGAAGAAACAGATGAAGTCCAAATGCAAATTGAAAGATATTCTTTATTTTATTTCTTTCATGACCTTTTTTCTAGGGCAGGCAATGTGTGTCTTCTTTCACAACATAATGGATTTAATAATAATATGTATTGTATGAGAATATATGTACCACCTATATTTTTCCCTGCCTTCTTGGGGGTAACAGGAGAGGGCAAAAGGGACAGAGCATAAATTGAAAAAAATGTCTGAAAATAAATATTTTTTCAAAATTGTATTGACATATTCTGTAAAAAGTTAAAATATATATTATTAAAATAAAGATATGAAATGATGCCTGACAGGAAATTTATTTTCAATTGCCTAAGGAATTTCATCACATTCTCTGTGTTGTAATAGAAGGATCTGAGAGGGAAGGATTGAGAGGGAAATTGGGAGAGACGGAAAGATAAGATTCTTCCTCTCCCCTCTTTTTCTGGAAGAGAGGTAGCCAAGTCTTGTCCCCCTGACAGTGTAAACAGTCAAAATATATGACTAGAAAGTTCTTAGATAAAGAAAGTAAAACTATCTGTAGTCATAGAAAAATTCTCTAAATCATTATTAATCAGAGAAATGAAAAGTATACCAAAATGAGGTATACCATTTCACACATTTGAGATTGGTTTATATGACAAAAAGGATATAATTCTTTGGGGGAGCAACTTAAAAGAGTGACCAAGTGCTATCAAACTATTCAAAGTTTTTGATTAACCAATACCACTACTAGGTCTATAGCCTAAAGATATCCAAAATTGGGGATAGGATCTACTTGCAAAAACTACTTATAGTGGCTCCTCTTGTGGTGGCAAAGAACTTGAAAATGAAGGGATGTTCCTCAATTGGGGATGGCTGAAAAAGTTGTTATATATATTATTATAGTGGAATACTATTATACCACAACAAATGATTAATAGGATGATCACAAAATGTCTTGAAAAGTCTTATATGAAGTGATGCAAGTGAAGTGAGAAGAAACAATATTGTACACAGTAGTGGTAAAAATTTAACATGAGTTGTGAATGACTTGGCTATTAACAATGTGTGGAGCCAAAACAACTCCAAGGGACTCATGATGAAAAGGTCTATCCACTGCCATAAAAGGAACTGAAAGCATATTGAAGCATGTTACTCTTCACACTTCCTCCATGAATTTTTCTCCCATATAAGTGATATGTATTGTCTTTCACACTGTGATGACAATATAAACACATATATATGTGTGTGTGTGTGTGTGTGTGTGTGTGTGTGGTGTATGGGGTGCTCAGGGAGGGGTAGTATCTCTGGTATGTAGGGCTTGTCGTGCCCTCCAAGGGCAGCTCTCCAGCCTCTGACCCTCACCTGACACCCAGCTCTCACTTGTGGCTCCCAGTAGCTGCTAGCATGCAGCAGCGGCCACACCCTGGGCAACGGCTTCGACAGGCCAGGTAAACCTTGTGAGGGTAGCCATCGGGTCGTCGTTGACCCCTGGTGAACTAGGGCTTTGCTCACCCAGCATGTGAAGACTGCTTCGGCTGAAGAGATGGAAGAAACCAACAAGAAGGTTCAACGGCTGAGATGGCGATGCAGCAAAGCACTGTGGAGTGCTTAGGGTGTGTTGGAGCACAAAAGACAACACGGCCATCCAACGCAGCTGAGGAAGTCTCCAGGTGTAACGACTTTTCGTGCCACTGGACCCAGACTTCCAAAGCCTAGAGAGTGGGACTGTCTCTGTGCATCAACTTTTCCACTTAAATCTTCATGCACAGGTGTCTTTGTGCACAAAAACGCACAAAGACAATCGTCCTCCTCAGTTACCGAGAGACTACTATATATACACACACATAATCCATGATAATACGATGCTGGTACAAATTATTTCATATTAATATCCATCTTTGGGAGGGGGAGAGATTATACTTGTATTTACATGTAATATTAAAAAAGAACGAAAACTTCATGACCTAGAAGCCTGAAACAAAGTGCCATCTTTCTGTGAAACCTGAGATATATCTTTGAGTATAAAAGCAAGTATAAGGAACTTTAGTTCTTATTTAGGCTGTATTTCTTTAACTCAAGGACCTCTTCTTACATTATGTTTTTGTCCCTCAATATCTATGAGGATATTTTCTTCTCTGAGACAATACTTCCTCACTCATAATCCATCTCTTGCCCTCTAATTGTGTTTTCTCACAGAGGTCTGTTCTGGGTTTCTGCCTCTTCTATTATATTCTCTCTTGGTGACCCCATAGGTTTAATTATCATTTATCTTCTACCTACAAACTTTGGCTGTATCTAATCTAATCTCACAAATTAAATGACCCAAAAAGTTCAAATGATTGATATTCTTATATGAAAAATATGATATTGCTAAGCCTTTAAAATTGTTATCATCATCAAAGTAGATAGAAGAAGTATACACAGAGGGGACAGGGACAAACTGTATAGGATTATATGTAAAAAAAAATATACATTAAATATATAATATATATATATAACATGTATTATATATATATTTAAAATGTTTTATATTATATATATGTATACATATACATATACATATATATATATATATACATATATATATGTATATATATATAAACTAGGGTAAAATACACCTCTGAGAAAAAAGACAACCAGTGTGGGAGAGATTAGGTTTAGATCACCATCTCACACCCTAAACTAAGAAAAATTCTGAATGAGTAAATGACTGAAATATAAAGTGGGAAATTATAAGTAAATTAGGTGAACATAAAATAGTATACCTATCAGATCAATGGGAAAGGAAATAAATCAACACCCAGCAAGAGACAAAAAATATTACAAAATGCAAAATGCAAAATTGTGATTACACTATCTAAAAAATTTGTGCAAACAAAACCAATGCAACCAAAATTAGAAGGAAGGCAACAAATCAGAAAAAAATCTTCATAACAAAAAGCTCTGACAAAGGTCTACTTTCTCCAATTTATAAGGAGCTATGTTAATTGTACAAAAAGTCAAATCATTCCCCATCTGATATATGGTCAATGGACTTGAATAGTCCCTTTTCAGATAAAGAAAACAAAACTATTAATAAGCACATGAAAAAGTGTTCTAAATCTCTCATAATTAGAGAAATGCACATCAACATAGCTCTGAGGTATCACTTTACACATGGAAGATTGATGAATATGACAGTAAAGGAAAATAATAAATGTTAGAGGGGATTGGCAAAATTGGGACATTAATACATTTCTAATGGAGTTGTGAATTGATTCAATCATTCTGGAAGGCAACTTGGAACTATGCTCAAAGTGATTTAAAAGACTGCCTGCCCTTTGATGCAGCAATATCTTTACTTGGGTTTGTACCCCAAAGAGATAATAAAAAAAATATTTGTACAAAACTATTTATAGACATGCTCTTTGTGGTGGCAAAAAAAATGGAAAATGGGACAGTTGTCCATTGATTGGGGAATGGTTAAACAAATTGTGGTATTTATTGGTGATGGAATACTACTGTGCTGAAAGGAATGATGAACTGGAGGAATTCCATGTGAACTGGAAAGACCTCCAGGAACTGATGCAGAATGAAAGGAGCAGAACCAGGAGTACACATAGACTGATACATTGTAGCACAATCAAATATAATATACTTCTCTACTAGCAACAGTGCAATGATCCAAGAAAATTCTGAGGAACTTGTAAGAAAGAATGCTGTCCACATTCAGAGAAAGAACTTTGGGAGTAGAAATGCAGAAGAGAAGCATATGATCGATCACTTTATTTGATGCAGATATGATTGGGGGATTTTTACTTCAAATGATCATTGTATTACAAATATAAATAATTTGAAAATGGGTTTTGAAAAATGATACATGCATAACCCAGTGGAATTTCTCATTTGCTCTGGGAGAGTGGAAGGAGAAGTGGTGAGAAAGAACATGAATCATGTAACCATGGAAGAATATTCTTAATTAATTAATTACTTTTAAAAATAAAAAATAAAAGCAACGTTTTTGATAAATCCATTTATGTCATTAAACTTATGACTAAAAACCACATATTTGCACAAAGAATTGTCATCTTTGACTCTTATATAAGATAAAGATGCTTAGCAGAATCTCATCCTCCTCAGAAGGGTATTGAGAAAATTAAAGTTTGAAAAGATTAAAAAGAATAAATGATAATGAAAAATAATTAACAATGATAAGTTATAGGAGAGAGATAATTAAACATGAATAGGAAGAATAATTAGAATCAGATTATAATTGAAGTAAAAAGTTTTTGAAGAAAGTAGAAAGTTCACATGGTTATATATGTCAAATAAAAGTGTTTCAATTTGTTTCTAAGGCATTAAGCACATTCTAATACTAAGCTGGAGAAATCATATATATATAAATGGATATGTATATATACAATAACTAGAAAAGTCAACTATAAAGATTATGTCTTCACAGATCCTTTAAATTTTTTTTAACTTTTTATTGTTGGTTCCAAAACAATTAGCTGCTTCAGGTTAATGAATAGTAAAAATTATAGGAAATTATAATTCTCTATTACAGTCTCAAAACTTGATGCCCTTTATGTTCATAAAATTAGCATCCTAAGGATTGAATTAGCTTTCACCATTTGACCTAACTATTGACAATGCAAAAGGTTAGTAACTGAATTAAATTGAATTAAGATCTATTTTTAAGGGAATTTTAGTGAAAGATATTACAAGGGACCTGGACTGGGAAAAGATCTGTCAGAGGTTTTACTCTGAGGAACAATGTGGCTCCAGAAAACCTAAGAGAAGCATGATGGCAGTAGAAGATGTCCCCTAAAATTGAAACATCTGCATCATGAGACTTTAAGACCCTGGATATATAATGGACTGCATAGTGGTAAGTGGGTCACCTATCCCTTCCTTGTTTCTCTCATTCATTATTATTTTATTTGTAAGATCAATATGGCTGAAGAGGAGCGTCCTTTAATGATGATCGGTCAAAGCACCTATCAGTCATTTTTTTAAACATTATTTTATTTGGTCATTTCCAAACAAAGATCATTTTCTTTTCTTCCCTCCCCCCCTCCCAACACCTCTCCCATAGCCGATGCACGATTCCACTGGGTATCACATGTGTTCTTGATTCAAACCCATTTCCATGTTGTTAGTATTTGCATGAGAGTGTTCATTTAGAGTCTCTCCTCAGTCATATCCCCTCCACCCCTGTAGTCAAGCAGTTGCTTTTCATCGGTGTTTTTACTCCCAAAGTTTATCCTCTGCTTGTGGATAGTGTTTTTTAGATCCCTGCAGATTGTTCAGGGACATTGCATTGCCACTAATGGAGAAGACCATTACCTTCGATTTTACCACAGTGTATCAGTCTCTGTGTACAATGTTTTCTGGTTCTGCTCCTCTCACTCTGCATCACTTCCTGGAGGTTGTTCCAGTCTCCATGGAATTCCTCCACTTTATTATTCCTTTTAGCACAATAGTATTCCATCACCAACATATACCACAATTTGTTCAGCCATTCCCCAATTGAAGGGCATTCCCTCATTTTCCAATTTTTGGCCACCACAAAGAGTACAGCTATGAATATTCTTGTACAAGTCTTTTTCCTTATGATCCCAGCAGTGCTATAGCTTGATCAAAGGGCAGACAGACTTTTATTGCCCTTTGGGCATAGTTCCAAATTGTCCTCCAGAATGGTTGGATCAATTCACAACTCTACCAGCAATGAATTAGTGTCCCTACTTTGCCATATCCCCTCCAGCATTCATTACTTTCCATAGCTGTCATGTTAGCCAATCTGTTTGGTGTGAGGTGATACCTCAGAGTTGTTTTGATTTGCATCTCTCTGATTATAAGAGATGTAGAACACTTTTTCATGGGCTTATTAATAGTTTTGATTTATTTGGCTGAGAACTGCCTGTTCATGTCCCTTGCCCATTTATCAATTAAAGAATGGCTTGATTTTTTGTACAATTGATTTAGCTCTTTGTAAATTTTAATATTGTTTCCCAATTTGTTGCTTCCCTTCTGATTTTAGTTACATTGGTTTTGTTTGTACAAACCATTTTTTACATTTTGTGACTCTTTCTAAGTCTTGCTTGGTTTTAAAATCTTTCCCTTCCCAAAGGTCTGACAGGTATATTATTCTGTGTTCATCTAATTTACTTATAGTTTTCTTCTTTATGTTCAAGTCATTCACCCTTCCTGAATTTATCTTGGTGTAGGATGTGAGGTGTTGATCCAAGCCTAATCTCTCCCACACTGTCTTCTAATTTTCCCAGCAGTTTTTATCAAATAATAGTTTTTTGTCCCAAAACTGGGGTCTTTGGGTTTGTCATAAACTGTCTTGCTGAGATCATTTACACCAAGTCTATTCCACTGATCCTCCTTTCTTTCTCTTAGCCAGTACCAAATTGTTTTGATAACGACTGCTTTATAGTATAGTTTGAGATCTGGGACTGCAAGTCCTCCTTCCTTTGCATTTTTTTTCATGATTTCCCTAGATATCCTTGATCTTTTGTTCTTCCAAATGCACATTCAGAGTTATGATTACTAGCTGTATATTTCCCAGCATTTTGATTTTTGCTCCTATTCCTGCCTTTTCTTCTTTCATTATTTCCTTCTATGCCAATGTTTGCTTTTAAACAGTCCCCCTTGTTCCCACCCTTATTTTACTTCCCTTTCTACCCCACCCTCCCTTCTTATTCCCCACCCTTATTTTCCCTGTAGTCTTTCTAAAATTAACCTCCCACCCCCTCCCTCTCTTGTACTGCTTCCCTCCCCACCAGACCATTTGTTACCCTTCTACTCCCCTATAGGGCTTGAATCTATTCTCTGCCCCCAATGGATTGGGTCATTTTTCCCTCTTTGAGTCAATTTCAAAGCACATAAAAGTTGAGTATTTCCTGTCTCCAACCTCTTAACCTTTCCAGTGTATTGATGTTTTCACCCCTCCCACCATGATCTTTTTTATGACATATTTACCCCCATTTGTTTCTTTCCCATTTCTTTTAATATTAACCTATTTTAAGCTCTAGTTATATATATTATATATATATATGCATGCTCTTGTGTATGTATTTTTGCATGCATATATCTATATACCTATTTATGTCTTGTCCTTTCATCCTATACAATTTGTCACTGTTCCCTCTAAGTGTACTTCTTTTTGCTGTCCAGGTAATAACAACAGTTTTTTTAAGAGTTACCAATGACTTCTTTTCTTATAGGAATACATATCATTTTAATTTATTGAGTCTCTTAAATTTTTTGTTTTGTTTTGTTTTGTTTTTCTTTTTTTCCCCTTTGTGTTTGGACCAAATGTTGTGTTGGATCAAATTTTCTGTTCAGGTCTGGTCTTTTCTTACAAATTCTTGAAATTCTTCTATTTTGTTGAATGACCATACTTTTCCCTGTAAGAATATAGTCAGTTTTGCTGGGTAGTTGATTCTTGGTTGTAGACCTAGTTCAATTGCTGTCTAGGATATCATATTCCATGCCTTTCTTTTTTTCAGTGTGGATGCAGCCAGATCCTGATTTATCCTCACTGTGGTTCCTTGGTATCTGAATGACTTCTTCACAGCTTGTAATAACTTTTCTTTGGTCTGATAGTTCTTTAATTTGGCTATAACATTCCTGGGTGTTGTCAGTTGGGGATTAAGTACAGGAGGTGATCTGTGGATTCTATCAATCTCCACTTTTCCCTCTTGTTCTAGGATATCAGGGCAGTTTTCTTTAATAATTTCCTGTAATATAATGTCCAGGCTTTTTCTTTTGTCATGGTCTTCTGGTAAGCCAATGATTTTTAAATTGTCTCTCCTTGAACGATTTTCTAAATGCTCTGTTTTGTGAATGAGATGCTTCATATTTTCCTCAATTTTTTCATTCTTTTGGTTTTGTTTTATAGTGTCCTGCTGCCTTGTGAGGTCACTTGATTCTAGTTGTTGTATTCTGGTTCTTAAAGACTGGATTTCATCCTTAGTTTTTTGGTCGTCCTTTTCTGTTTGGTCTGATTTTCTTTGGAGTTCATCTTTCATCTTCTTTACCTCATCTTTCATCTTCTTTGCCTCATCTTTCATCTCCTTTGCCTCATTTTCAAGCAAGCTGGTTGATTTTTGGCTTCCAAGACACTATTTTCTTGTTTTAGTTCAAGTGCCTCTGTTTCTAGATGATTTATCTTCGTTTTTAAGTTCTTTTCCCAATTGTCTTCAGCGTCTCTTAATTGTGTTTTGAATTGGATTTTGAGTTCTTCCAAAGCCTGTATCCAATTTGCTGGGATTTCTGATTTTTCCTTTGCTGATCCCTCCCCCCCTGTTTTGTTCACTCTTTGCTCATTACCTGTGCAGAAGCTGTCTATTGTTATTTCTTTCTTCTTTTTTCTGTTGTTTGTTCAAGTTTATCCTTTTTTTGCTCCCCGTATTTGTCTGTGCTCTTGCTCCTCTCATATTTTTTTTGGTTTTGGGGCTGTCAGTCTCCCCTCTTGGAGCTTTGTCAGATCTCTTGGTATAGTCTCTAGGGGAGGAATGTTAGCTTCCCTGTCCTCTGGAGGCTTTTGATCGGATTAAGTTCAACTGGGTTGGGCTGTATGTGCTCTGAGGCAACAGACTCCTGGAAGGCTGGGCCGCCCAGGCTCTCTCCAGTTCTCTCCAGCTGCTTCTCCTCTGTCCGCAAGGTTCCCCAGTGCCTTTGCCCGCCTCTCTGAGCTGTGAGGAGTCCTGATGGGATTAGGTTCAACTGGATTAGTTTGGATGTGCCCTGAAGCAATGGTGAGACTGGAGCCAGATGGAGGGACCCAGCCACGGCCCCAGTCTCTCCCTGGCTTCATCCCCACTGTCCACGCTGGATGCCCCAAGCCCGGTGCCCCACTGCTCACAAGGTAGACCCTTCAAACCAGCACCTTTGCCCACTCAGAGGTTCCTACTGCTGCTGGGGGCTCAGCCCTCTGGGTTGGGGGGAGGGGTCCTGGGACCTTCACTCTGCCTTCCCCTTAGCCCTGAGTATTCTCAGATTCATGCTTTTGGGGGGCATACCTTTTGATTTGAGTCCAGAAGGAGGGTTCCCTGCCTCTGTCCTGTTGTTCAGTTGGAATTTCAGTGCCCTTGGAGCATTCAGTCTGTAATCGGTAAAGAAGGGTTTTTTGAGGTCTGAACTTTTGCTGATTGCTAAGTCGCCATCTTGACTCAGCCCCTATCAGTCATTTTTAACATCCTAAGAAATAGTCAAGTCTCATAGGCCCTCCATTTAATGTATAGTCATCAAATTTGAGATGATTCATTGAGGACACTGGTATCTCCTCAAGAATTAGAGAAGGGATTATGAGAATTATCTTTTATGTACTGTGTCACTGCTTTATAATGGACCTGGATAAGAGAGAATTCCTCTGTTAGGATCCTTGGTTAGAAAGACACTAATGAGTCTGCTGGCCTTTATATTTCCTTTTTTTTGTTAGGAACCCCTAGAAATGCCCCCCCATAAAACCTGGTTAATTGATAAATTATTTTCCGGCCTATGTGCACCATTACCTATAGTTGAGTGTCTTAATGAACAACTTCCTCACTAACTATTCCCTAAGCAGAGATGTCTTAGAATTTCCTAGGGAGAGGGCCTGAATAATGAGCTACCAAACTGGGTTTATAGATCTGCCTAAAGGACTTCTGGGGTCTTTCATTTTCATGGGAGTCACTGAACTATTACTGATTACATACTAGCCTAATAAATAAATTAATATTCTTGAAAGTCTCTATTGTAATTACCTTCAGTTCTAGTCCATGCTTTCTTTTTCAATGCAGATAGTATAAGAGGTTCAGAAATACAGGTTCAAATAATTTGCAGTAATCAAATCTGCCCTTCATTGCCCCTCAGCTTGAATTGTTATTGTGAGTGCACCACTAAAAAAGTTCACAATCAATTTCTCTTGCTAGATCATAAAAATAGTGCAAATCCTATCCAGGCTTAGCTTCATCTTTAGGTCACAAATCAAAATATGGAGGTACAAGGCTCCATTCAAGGGCCTAATTTCTGGGTTCCACCTTGACCTGGAATCTAGCCAGCTGGATGATTTACAAAAAAAAAATGTTCTTTCCAGTCATAATAATTAATCAATTAATGACTGTAACTTCAAATTTGGTTCTTTTTTTCCTCATATATATGATATGTATATATATAGTAATACATGTATGCACATGCACATATACATACAGCTCATTGTTGTTACCACAATAATATACTTACTAGATAGTATCAAAGGTATATTTTGGTGGGGATAATGTTGATTTATTAACCCTAGTAGGAACTAAAAAGTAAGCATTCGAGCAATATAAGCACTCATACCTTGCAAACTTCTGTCTTTCACGTCACATATTCTAAGACATTAACAGTCATTTATAAAATTGAGCTAATAATCATTTTAGGACTTACTGTTCAGGATTTTTATGAATAAAGTACTTTGCATACTTTAAAATACAACATTAGATAGTTTCTTAATAATAGGAATAATTAGAAAATCAATCACATCTATAAAATACATCTGGATTATAGAGTGTGAGGAGTCCAGCTTAGCAGAAACAGTTAGGGTCCCAAAAGACAGTGAAGGAAAATTCCATAGACACAGTTGTGAGTCAGGAGGAAGGAGAAAGCTAATGCCTTTCAAGGCACATGTGTTGAAAGTAACATTTATTTGTATAGGGGGAGCAAGCAAGCTGGGACTCCAGCACAAGATTTTCACATACTCAGTAAAAGTAAATGTTTGGTAGTGATAAAATGTAATCTTGTTTACCTCACCCAGTCTACACAATGGATTCTATAAGATAAATAGTCAATGTCTAAAATCCTAATTTAGATTCCCAAGCAAATGCATAAGTCAGTGATTTTGCAAGGTGAGAGCAAGTGGGAAGTTTGTGGCTAGAGCCCTCAGGGTGAAAAGTTAAGATATGTGACAGACTTCAACTGCTTTATGACTCAGATTTGTGCTTAAGAGGGTCTCAGGCTTTTTGCCTTCCATATTTCCAGAGCTTTGCTCAATGGAGTTTTAGGCTTTGCCTTCCTACAAGAGTATATTCACATATGGTTTCTAAAGAGAATGAGAAACCCTGACACCTGACTCTTTTTAAAATATGATCCCAAATATTAGAATCAGTGACTATTTAGCTAGAGGACATGATTAATCTGGGATAATGACTTACTAGTGATTAAAGGAATTATTGTAACTATATTTAATAAAGCTCTTAACCAAACAAAATATAATATATTTAGCTATGTTCTCTGTAACCTCATATTAGCTGTCTTTTCTTTATGCTCCTATAAGCCAGCAAGCAAGCATTTTGCAATAGGATATAGCTCAGCAGGCATGTACCTTCTAACCTAAGATCTACAAGTTGTGGCCACTGAGCAGAAGACTTGATGATACGTGACACATGGGGATATACTGGACAGAAAGATACCAAGGGCAGAGTTATGCCATGTAGAGATATCTCTTGGTTACAATTATCATAGGATCAATGGTTTTCTGTTCGGGTGGAATCTTGAATAATGTAATGTTAGGGTATAAAAAAATGAGAAAACTCTCATTAAACTGTCTTAGGTGGGAGGAAACTTAATGGCCCAGCTTTGCTGAGACACCAGTCTCTCTCAATAAACCTGATGTTGGCTTAGAGCTTTGCCTCATTGTTTTCTTTCAGATTGGCTGAAAAATATTCAACACATTCTCATTCTCATTCTTATCACAATACTCAAAAATTCTGTGAAAGGGTAATTATTACATTAATTCACTAATGAGAAAACTTAGGCTGAGAGAAAATTGGTGGTTTATACATGACCATATTAGTGGCCAAATTAGAATTTAAGAACGCAGTTATCTTGAAAATTGTCCCACACATGGAAACACACATATGTGTATCAGTGTATATGTGTCTATATATATATATGTACATTTATGTGTGTGTAAATGTCTATTGTAAAAATTAAAATTAATGTCGATAAAAAATATTATATTTTAGGAGATATTTTAATGATCAATAGAAATAAAGGAATAAAAAAGGTCACAAGATAAAAAAGACCCCATGCCCATGGCTAATCAGCCAGTTCAAAACCCCCATGCTTACCATCCTTGCCTTCAAGCCCAAGAAGACAGCAGGACCACCCACTGAATATTTATTCCCTGTCTACAGGAAGTATGTAATGACAGGAAGACAGTGGGTTCCTAGGAAAAATAGTTCTTTTTTTAGGGTAACAGATTTTCAATTATACATTCCTCCCGATGATGATTGGGAGACTAGTCTCCCAAATTGATCATTTAACATAATCAACTTTTAAATTACAGTAATTTGGAGATAAAATGGAAAAGAACAAAACCAATGATTACTAGGCACATTGACACAAAGCCAATTAGGGGTAAGTCCCCTTTGACATAAAACAATACATATAAAACAAATGCAATCCCACACAGTTCAAATCACCACATTCCAAAGTTAACTCTGGATCTTCTGGTCCAGTGTGTGTTCTGTGCAGGCATCTTAATGGTGCCTTCTCCAAACAGTTCACTTCCTGGATTTGGAGAGGTAAGAAAATCTTCTCAATACTGGTGATGTGCTTCAAATACAAAAAGGAGAGGAAAAAAATAAAACTGAAATAATATATTGCACATGCAAGCAAAAACAATAATAAAAAATTTTTTAATCAAAAAATAGATGCTTACAATAATTGATTGACACACTGTGTCAGGTAAGAAAAGGTAGGATTCAATGGTTTCTCACCAAAAATGAGATCCATTTCCTCTTCAAACTTGGCCATGATCTACTCTGTGTGAGTGCAAATGATTTTCACAAAATAATGGTTTTTATAGTACAACAAGTAATGTATATTCAAGAAAAAAAGAACAAAACCAATGATTTCTAGGTACATTGACAAAAAGCCAATTAGGGGTAAGTCCCCTTTGGCATAAGATTATACTTAGAAAGCAAATGCAATCCTACACAGTTCAAATCAGCGCATCCCAAAGTTCACTCTGGATCTTTTGGTCCAGTGTGTGGTCTGTGCACACATCTTAATGGTGCCTTCTCCAAACAGTTCACTTCCTGAATTCAGAGAGGTACCATGTTTCTTATCCTAAAATTATTCTAAAAAAGAATTTAAGCTTTGCAATTTGGAATAATAATAATAATAATAATAATAATAATAATAATAATAATACATTCTCCCCTGAAGAGGGTGTTGAAAAACACAAGGATCCCTTAGGAATAAATGGTTGAGTTAGGAGGTATATGAATCAATTGGGAAGAGAAATCAAAAACATAAAAAAATCAAAATAAAAGAGAACATAATTTGTGGATGAAATATAGACTATCAGTCTTATGTGTAAAAATTCTAAGTAAAGGAAAAATAAACCTATAACAGGTCCTTGAATCAGGGCCAATTAAAGTGATTTAAGCAATTATGCACTTACCCAATCAGTAGTCAGGACTATAAATAGATTGCCACAGTATGAAAGACAGAAAAGGGACTAGATGTATAGCAGCAAATGGGAGCCAGGATGGAGCCAGAATAATCGATGTTATGTATTTGTGATAGAGTGTGTTACAAAGAAGTATTGTATTTAATACATGTTAAATAGCTGCAACCTCAAGTCTCACACATGATCAAGTCTTTGTGCTCTTTGTGCAGAATGTCATCAATTCATGTAGGATTGGTTTGCTCTCTTTGACCTTGTCTTTGATTGGCACTATGCAAGGAGCTTTGTGCTTCTTTGGCACTGTGCAATGCCTATTTTTGTATTTCCTTCTCCTGGAATCAGGCAAAAACATTAAATAAAGTCCCATAAATTTTTAAGCCACATTTTTCTTATCATGGCTTTTCTCCCCCTACCCCTCAGGCATCCCACCTTTGCAAACTCTAAGAGAACTCTGCACTCTCTATCAGAGCTGATGTCCTGCTCCTGTCAGTTTTTTTTTTCTTTCCCTATTTTTTGCAGGTCTCTATCTCTACCAACCAGGTTGCTTTAGTTTGAGGGATTTAACCAGGGACTCTTGCTAGGGAAGAGATGTCATTTCTTTCACCCATCTGCTTGAGCCCATATTCCTCTTTCCTAGATGCTACCTCTGGCATTGCTGTTGCTGAGATCCTGCTCCCCTTGCTCCTGCTCCTGCTGCTAATCCAGCCTCCATTATCCCAAAAAAATCAAAGAAAAGGGTTGAACTGGGAAATTCTATTTCCCATTTATCTCATCTCTTTTTGTATTTTCTCTTATGATGTGGCAAATTACTGCAGGCCAGACTGATAAAATGGGTTAGTGAATGATTGTTGTTGCATGCTTATGAGAATTGGTTCCCTACAAAAGCCTGTTATCATTTGTGAATTTTTTTTGCCTTTTTTCTTTCTTCCCAGAATTTTTTCAAGTGTTCTTTTTATATTCTATATTTCACTCAGAGATTTTTAAAATTTTCTTTGACTTCTTTGACATTTTTTATATTTGATTCATATGCCTTATGACTTGACCATGTATCCCTGTGTAATTACTACGTGTATCATTGTATCTTCCTCAGGTGTGGAATATATTATTGTTTTCTTCAGGGGGAACTATGTTATTGTTGTGAACTTTAAATTGAATTTTAGCCTAATTTAGAACAAGAGACTACCTCCCAGAACCTAAAAGGTGCTGTGAATATGCCTGCAGAGACCACATGCTACACCAGGAGATCCAGAATGAACTATGAGATATGGCAAATTTGAAGTTTGGGGGGTTGAAATGCTTTTTTTTTTAATGTACACTCTGATGCCAAAGGGAACTGCCCCCAATTGGTTTTTTGTCAATGTACCTACTATTGGTTTTGTTCCTTGTTCTCTTTTATTTTTCTCTTATCCCCAAATTATTGCAATATACCTTTAGAAACTTTAATATTTGCATATATCTCTAGTCCAAGTTATAAGTTAGTTATGGTTCCATGATCCATTGGGGAGACTGGTCTTCCAAAGGATCACAGGGAAAATATAGTAATTTAGAATCTTGAACCCTAGGAACTACATTTCCCACAATACCCTTTTCCTTTTCTAGAATGTGTGTCATTTACATTAATTTGGTATTCAGTTTTGGTTTTGGTGATGCTGGCTCTTGTTTTCCCAGAAACTTTTTCTCTGGCTCCACTGGCATGGAGGAAGGAAATAGCTGGCTCACTTTCCCTGAATTTTACTTTTCCCTTTGCTCTAAGTTGATTTTTAATAAATAGTATTAAATCTAATATTTGGAATATTATTTATTAATTTTAATATTTATAATTGTCTAAAATGCCTGATGGATTTTTAACAATATCAATGTTATACAATAGTCTTAACAAATATTTTACTATTTTCATAAAGAATAGCCTAATTACTTTGGAATAAAATCTAATGCTTCATAATAAGAGAAACAATGCATAATATTACAACATGATCAACAGGGATGATAAGATAACATTACAATATCTCAAATGTATGTGTATAAATTCCAGTGATCTTCTTTTAAAAGTGTATTTTATAATCTAACATTCAGATTAAAGAAAAAAAAAGCTTTTTAACAGCATGTCTTTAGAGTAGTTTATAAAATTTCTCCTTTTCATAATTAATATTTAAGAATTTAAAATGTGAGATAAAATGTATTACAAAACTGTGATGTTATCTTCTACAAAATGGCTTCAAATTTTGCTTTTGACTTCCTTTAATGCATTAAAAACCTTGTACAAAGTTATCTAATATCAACTTTATGAATTCTATTAAATAAATAATAATAATGGTTAAAATGATATGGTATTTAACACAAACCAAACATACTATTAATAGAAAAATTAAAAATACTAGATTTTAACTCAGGATTTTTTTATGAAGGCCAACTAACAATTGTACTTATTATCATCATAATCATCATTATTCATATTGAGTTCTGATTCAGTAAATGTAAAACTCAATGGGAAAACAAACTTCATTGTTAGTGCGTTTCAGTACCCAACTAAAGCTGAATTTATGATCACTATGCTTATAACCTTCTTATTTCATTTCAAAGAGGTCCACTAATATGTATTCACTACAGAAAAGCCTAATCAATTATTTTTGTCATAGTAATCACATCCCAAAACTATCTTACTTGTCTAAGACAATCTTCAAATAAGCACTTTCAAAAATTCCAGCTAAGGAATTGAATACTGGCAGAGAATAGATCACTTGAAATTCCAGATAGAGTGAATCTGGGGGACAGTTTCACATAAACAAAGATCTAATAGAGAATTTTTCAATTTACACAATATAATAAATATATATAAAAATAAAATAAATAATAAAGCACTAAAGATCATAATAACCAAGATACATATAGTGTTTGAGGAAAAGAAAAAAGAAAATATCTTTATTAACCTTCAACAATACTGATAATATGCTGAGGTTTCTTTCTGTGAAAGACAATTATTAATGAGATATATTCCAATGACAAAAAGTTTAGCTTTAATGTTTCCCCAGCTTTAAGAAAATAAAACAGTTTACTGAATCCAGGGCAAAGCCTTTTTCAAATACCAAACCATACCTTTCATTCTAGCTAGGCAATTTACATAATGTGGAGTGATTTTCCTGAGTGAAAAAGAAAAAAAAGAGGCCCATTTTAAAATCTGTTAAAATAGTCTCCTGTTAAACTTCTTAAATTAACATCTTTCAGGGGAATATGGAGTAAATATGGCGGTCTAGAAGGACCAGAAGTTCAGGCCACTGAATACCCTTTCTTACCGACCACAAACTGAATGCTCCTAGGGGAATGAACATCAAACCTAAAAACAAAACAGAGCCAAGGAACCCTCCTACTGGACTCAATTCAAAATGTATGCTTCCCCAAAAGCCAGAATCCAAGAACACTCAGGTTTAAGGGAAAGGCAGAAGGAAGGTCCCAGGACCCCTCCCCGTGTCCACTGAGAGCACTGAGACTCCAGAGGCAGTGGGGACTTCTGGGTGGGCAAAGGAGCTGGTCTGGAGGGTGTACCTTGCGGGCAGGGCTGTGCCAAGCTCAGAGCATCAAACACAGATGGCAGGGAAGGAGCTAGAGAGGGAGAATAGAGCTGGCAGCCTGGCCAGAGCTGTGGAGATCCTCCATATTTGCTTTAGCCTTACAGGAGGTGTTGGCCTTAGAGCACACCCAGCCCAACCAAGCTGAACTTAATCCCATCAAAAGCCTTCAGAACTCAGGGAAGCCCAAACTCCAACACCCTTCCCTCACTGACTGCTGGACTTTAATACAATCAAAAGCCTCCAGAGGACAGGGAAGTTCAAACCCCCAACAACCCTCCCCCAGAGACTGCATCAAGAGATCTATAAATACCCCAAGAGGAGAGACTGACAAAAGCCATCAAAATTAAAAAAAAAATGAGAGGAGAAAGAGCACAGACAAATACAGGGAGCAAAGAAGGGGTGTATATGAGCAAACAACAGAAAAAGAAGAAAGAAATTACAATAGATAGCTTCTATACAGTGAATGGAACAGAGTGGGAGGGATCAGCAAATGATAAATCAGAAATCCTAGCAAATTGGATACAGGCTTTGGAAAAACTCAAAATGCAATTCAAAACACAATTAAGAGAGGATGAAGACAACCTCAACAGCAAGATAAGTCATCTGGAAACAGAAAACAGTGTCTTCAAAGCCAAAATTAATCAGCTGGAAAATGAGGCAAAGGAGATGAAAAGTGAGGTAAAGAGGATGAAAGATGACCTCTATGGAAAATCACACCAAAAAGAGAAGGATGACCAAAAAGCCAGGGATGAAATCCAGTTTTTAGGAAGCAGAATACAACAACTAGATACGTGACCTCATAAGGCAGCAGGACACTGTAAAAGAAAACCAAAAAAATAAAAAAAAATTGAGGAAAATATGAAGCATCTCATTCACAAAACAGAGGATTTAGAAAAAATGTTCAAGGAGAGAAAATTTAAGAATCATTGGTCTACCAGAAGACCATGAGAAAAGAAAAAGCCTGGACACAATAATACAGGAAATTATTCAAGAAAACTGCCCCAATATTCTAGAACAAGAGGGAAAAGGGGAGATTGAAAGAATCTACAGATCACCTCCTGTACTTAATTCCCCAGCTGACAACACCCAGGAATGTTTTAGCCAAATTCAAGAACTATCAGACCAAAGAAAAGATATTACAAGCTGTGAAGAAGGAGTCATTCAGATACCATGGAACCACAGTGAGGATGATGCTGGATCTGGCTGCATCCTGTGACTGCACAAATATGGGTTTCAAGACTGTGAATTGCCCAAACTGTAAAGATAATTTTTAGCATCTTGATTTTATATCAAAAATAAGTGGTCGTCATGGGGAAAATTCCCAAATATGAAATACCCAAGTCAGCTGGGTTTTATGGAGATTTTAATTAATATAAATGAAGGAATTAAGGAAAGGGAAAGAGACAGAGTAAGAGGAAATCTTAGGAAAAGGTTAGGGCCTAGGCCTTTCTCTTTAAGAGAGAAAATAAGTTAGTCTTTAATCACTCACCACAAGATCTTTCCAAGCAAAACACTAGTGTTCAGAGACCCAACAGCCTCCTATGACTCCTGACCTCCAATTCAGCTACCAAAGCTAAACTAAAATTTTAGAGCCCTCCAGCTCCTTCCTTTTAAAGAAAATTTTCTCTTGTGTCACCTCCCCAAATTTTTACATCTACCAATCACAATAGATGCTTTTCCTAGGACAGCCCATTCTTAGTTTTTAGTTCTCATCTTCTCTGGGTAGATTATATCTTCTGAGTCATTCACACGCCTCTTTGCTATGCTTGCCCCTTGCAAGTTGCCTGACCTTTTAGTGATTAATTTAATTTAATTTAGCACCCTTTTGTATTAGATCTAAAAATAGACCTAGCTTAAGGTTTTGACCTCATTATAACTATGAGTTAAGTATTTTTTCATTGTTTAGTAAGGAGTTTTACAACTTTATCTTTGCCTAATGTATGCCTAAGTATGGGTGGAGAAATTTTAAAGTTCCCAATACATTCCGACTAAGTACACCCATTGTTTAAAATAAGGAATAACCTTAACCATAACCTTAATATAATGTCCCAAGGTAGAGTCTGAGAAATTTTAAGATTCACAATCCACACTGAAGGACCAAAAGGCATGGAATATGATATTATGGAAAGGAAGGGAACTAGGTCTTCAACCAAGAATCAACTACCCAGCAAAACTGACTAAATTCTTATAGGGTAAAGTATGGTCATTCAACAACATAGAAGAATTCCAATACTTTGCAAATAAAAGACCAGACCTGAACAGAAAATTTGACGTCCAAGCACAGAACTCAAGAAAATCATTAAAAGGTAATTTAAAAAGAGGGACAAAAGAAAAACAAAACAAAACAAAAATTTAAGCTACTCAATAAGTTAAAATGATATATCCCTATAAGAAAAGAGATTATTGGTAAATCTTAAAAACAGTTGTTATCACTTGGGTGGCTAATAGACGTACACTTAGAGGGAACAGTATGGGATGTATAGGATGTATAGGAACTGTATAGGATGAAAGGAAAAGACACAAATAGGTATATAGATATATGCATGCATAAATACATATACGTGAGTGTGTGTGTATATACATATGTGTGTATATATATATATATATATATATATATATATATATATATATATATATATAATTAGAGCTAAAAAAGAGAGGTTAATAATAAAAGAAATGGGAAAAGAAACAATTGGGGGTAAATTCATATGTCACAAAGAAGCTCACGGTGGGAGGGGGAGAATCAATACACTGGAAGAGTAAAGAGGTTGGAGATAGGAAATACTCAAGTCTTACATGCTTTGAAATTGACCCAAAGAGGGAAGAACAATCCAATTCATTGGGGCAGAGAATAGATTTGCACCATATAGGGGAGAAGAAGGGTAATAAACAGATTGGTGGGGAGGAAAGCAGTACAAAGGAGAGAAGGGGGTAATTTTAGGAAGACTACAGGGAAAATAAGGGGGGATTAAGAAGGGAGGTGGCTAGAAAGGGAAGTAAAATAAGGGTGAAGATCAGGGGGACTGATTAAAAACAAAGTTGGTGTAGAAAGAAAGAGTGAACGAAGTAAAGGCAGGATAAAGAGTAGATATCAAAATGCTGTGAAATACACAGCTAGTAATCATAACTCAGAATGTGAATGGAATGAACTCACCCATAAAATGCAAGCAAATAGCAGAGTGGATTAGAATCCAAAACCCTACCATATTCTCTCTAAAAGAAACACACATGAGGAAGATAGATACTCTTAGGGTGAAAGTAAGAGGATGGAGCCAAATCTATTGGGCATCAACAGGTAAAAAGAAGGCAGGAATCACAATCATGATATCTGACAAAGCCAAAGTAAAAATAAATCTAGTTAAAAGAGATAGGGAAGGTAATTGCATCCTGATGTTGTAGTGAAAATATCATCTTTGAAGGTTGTTATAATATTAAAACTATGGCTGCCAAGGAATTTACTTATGAAATTCCTAAAATGAAACACTCAAGTCAGAACGGAGTTTATGTTGGTTTAATCACAATGGGAGTAAGAAAAGGGGAGAGGGAGAGAAGTAGAGAGGAGAAAAGGGAAAGAGGTTCCTCAACCTCTGGCCAAGCCAGAGGGAGATTAGGCCCAAAGGGCCAAGATAGAGAAGGAATCAGTCCTTGACTCACTTGACCAATCTGAAGGGAAGCTGTCTGAGGGCCCCCTCCTTCCTCAAGCTCCTAGCAGGAACTGCCCTCTAGCTCTCTCCACAGGAAGTGAGCGAACTCCATAGGCTGTTCCTTTTCTCACTTCCTGTGCCTCACAAGTCCCAATGGTGGCTCTAGCTTGACCTAGGACTGCACAGAGGTCTGTCCTTTTTTGCACATGTCTTTTGAGGGCCATATTCTCAAACAATTAAATCTTGAGTTTTGCTGCAGCCCTTCCTAATCTCTACCTGAGTAGGGTGGAGACTGCAGTTTCTAAGACCTGACTCTGTTACTCCAAGTATCTTCATTGTCATTGATTAGGAAATAGCTAAATCTCATCCTCCAAAAAGTGGTCTGAACAGGTTGGAGTAGTTTTGAAATTCACACTGATAAAAGGAAGTATAGACAAGGAGGAAATATCCATACTCAATATGTATGCACAAATGGCATAGCATCCATATTTCTAAAGGAGAAACTAATGGAGCTCAAAGATGAAATAGATAGATAAACTATACTAGTGGGAGACCTGAACCTTCCTCTATCTGAACTAGATAAATCAAACCAAAAAATAAATAAGAAAGAGGTAAGAGAAGTGAATGAAATCTTAGAAAAATTAGAGTGAGTAGACATTTGGAGAAAAATAAATAGGGACAAAAAAGAATATACCTTCTTTTCAGCAGCACATATGGTATATTCACAAAAATTGACCATCTATTAGGGCATAAAACTTTGCAAATGAGTGCAAAAGAGCAAAATAATAAATTCAACCTTCCCAGATCACAATGTAATGAAAATAATAATCAGTAAGGGTACATGGAGAGGCAAATAAAAAAAATTAATTGGAAATTAAACAATATGATTCTCCAGAATTGGTTATTTAAAGAACTAATTATAGAAACAATTAATAAATTCATTGAAAAAATGATGATGAGGATACATCCCTTCAAAACATATGGAATGCAGCCAAATCAGTACTCAGGGGGAAATTTATATCCTTGAGTTCATGTATTAACAAATTAAGAAGGGCAGAGGTCAATAAATTGGGAATGCAAATTAAAAAACTAGAAAGTGAAAAAATTAAAAATCCTCAGATGAAGACTAAATTAGAAATACTAAAAATCATAGGAGAAAATAATAAAATTGAAAGTCAAAGAACTATTGATTTAATTAACAAGACTAGAAGCTGGTGCTTTGAAAAAAATAAAATAGACAATGTACTAGTCAGTATAATGAAAAAAAGGAAATAAAAAAATGAAATTGACAGTATCCAAGATGAAAAAGGAGACCTCAACTCTAATGAAGAAGAAATTAAGGCAATCATTAAAAACTACTATGCCCATTTATGTGGCAACAAATATGTCAATCTAGGTGATATGGATTATTACTTACAAAAATATATTGCCTAGACTAAAAGAGGAAGAAATAAATTACCTAAACAACCCCATAAGTGAAAAAGAAATTGAACAGGCCATCAAACAACTCCCTAAGAAAAAATCCCTAGGTCCACATGGATTCACAAATGAATTCTATCAAACAATCAAAGAACAACTAATCCCAATATTATACAAACTATTGGCAGAATAAGCAAAGAAGGAGTTCTACCAAATTCATTTTATGATACAAACATTGTACTGATCCCAAAGCCAGGCAGGTAAAAAAGAGAGAAAGAAAACTATAGACCAGTCTCCTAAATGAATATAGTTTAAAAAATCTTAAAGAGGATACTAGCAAAAAGACTCCAGCAAGTTGCTGAGGGTTATTCACTATTCACTATGACCAGGTAGAATTCATACCAGGAATGCAAGGATCATTCAATATTAGGAAAACCATCCACATAATTGACCATATTAACAAGCAAACTGACAAAAATCACATGATTATCTCAATAGATGCAGAAAAAGCCTTTTATAAAATACAACAGCCATTCCTATTGAAAACACTAGAAAGTATTGGAATAGAAGGGCCTTTCCTAAAAATAATAAATAGTATATATCTAAAATTATCAGCAAACATCATCTGCAATGGGGATAAACTAGAATCCTTCCCAATAATATCAGGAGTAAAACAAGGATGCCCATTATTACCTCTATTATTTAACATTGTATTAGAAACACTAGCAGTAGCAATTAGAGATGAGAAAGAAATTGAAGGTATTAGAATCAGAAATGAGGAGACCAAATTATCACTCTTTGTGGATGATATGATGATTTACTTAAAGAATCCTAGAGAATGAACTGAAAAGCTAGTCGAAATAATCAAAAATTTTAGCAAAGTTTCAGGATAGGAAAAAAACCCGCATAAGTCATCAGCATTTCTACATATCTCCACCCCATTTCAACAGCAAGAATTAGAAAGAGAAATTCCATTTAAAATCACCCTAGACAAAATAAAATACTTAGGACTCTATCTGCATAGACAAAGACAGGAACTATAGGAACACAACTACAAAACGCTCTGCACACAATGAAAACTAGATCTAAACTATTAGAAAAAACATTGATTGCTCATGGGTGGGATTAGCTAACATAATAAAAATTACAATCCTACCCAAATTAATCTACATATTTAGTCCCTTACCCATTGAACTAACAAAAAACTTTTTTACTGAATTAGAAAAAAACATAACAAAGTTCATTTGGAGGAACAAAAGATCAAGGATATCTAGGGAAATCATGAAAAAAAGTGCAAAGGAAGGAGGACTTGCAGTCCCAGATCTCAAACAATACTATAAAGCAGTAGTTATCAAAACAATTTGGTACTGGCTAAGAGACAGAAAAGAGGATCAGTGGATTAGACTTGGGGTAAATTACCTCAGCAAGACAGTCTATAATAAACCCAAAGATCCCAGTTTTGGGGACCAAAACCCACTTTTTGATAAAAACTGCTGGGACAATTGGAAGACAGTATGGGGAAGATTAGGTTTGGATCAACATCTCACACCCTGCACCAAGATGAACTCAGAATGGGTGAATGACCTGAAGATAAGGAAGGAAACTATAAGCAAATTAGGAGAACACAGAATAGTATACTTGTCAGATCTTTGGGAAAGGAAAGAGTTAAAACCAAGCAAGAGCTAGAAAAAATAACAAAATGTAAAATCAATAATTTTGATTACATCAAATTAAAAAGGTTTTGCACAAACAAAACTAATGCATCCAATATTAGAAGGGAAGGAACAAATTGGGAAAAAATCTTCATAAGAAAATCCTCTGACAAAGGTCTAATTACTCGAATTTATAAAGAGCTAAACCAGTTGAACAAAAAAGCAAGCCATTCTCCAATTGAAAAAATGGGCAACATGAATAGGCAAATTTCAGTTAAAGAAATCAAAACTATTAATAAGCATATGTAAAAGTGTTCTAAATTTCTTATAATCAGAGAACTGCAAATCAAAACAGCTCTGAGGTATTACCTCACATCTAGCAGATTGGCTAACATGACAGCAGAGGAAAGCATTGAATGCTGGAGGGGATGTGGCAAAGTAGGGACATTAATTCATTGCTGGTGGAGTTTTGAACTGATCCAACATTCTGGAGGACAATTTGGAACTATGCCCAAAGGGTGATAAAAGACTGTCTGACCTTTGATCAAGCCATAGCACTGCTGAGTTTGTACCCCAAAGAGATAATGGGGAAAAAACTTGTACAAGAATATTCATAGCTGTGCTCTTTGTGGTGGCCCAAAATTGGAAAACAAGGGGATGCCTATCAATTGGGGAATGGCTGAACAAATTGTGGTATATGTTGCTGATGGGATACTATTGTGCTAAAGGAATAATAAAGTGGAGGAATTCCATGGAGACTGGAATGACCTCCAGGAAGTGATGCAGAACAAGAGGAGCAGAACCAGGAGAACATTGTACACAGAGACTAATACACTGTGATATAATCGAACGTAATGAACTTCTCCATTAGTGGCGGTGTAATGCCCTTGAACAATCTGCAGGGATCTAAGAGAAAAACACTATCCATAAGCAGAGGACAAACTGTGGGAGTAGAAACACCGAGGAAAAGCAACTGCCTGACTATAGCCGTTGAGGGGACAGGTCAGAGGAGAGACTCTGAACAAACACTCTATTGCAAATATTAACAACATGGCAATGGGTTTGAATCAAGAACACATGTGATACCCAGTGGAATCACGCGTTGGCTATGGGGGAGGGAGGAAAAGAAAATGATCTTTGTCTCTAATGAATAATGCTTGGAAATGATCAAATAAAATACTATTTAAAGAAAAAAAAAAAGATTGTCTGCCCTTTGATCTAACCATAGCACTGCTGGTTACGTACTCCAAAGAGATAATAAGGAAAAATACTTGTACAAGAATATTCATAGCTCTGCTCTTTGTGGTGGCAAAAATTGGAAAATGAGAGAATGCCCTTCAATTGGGGAATGGCTGAACAAATTGTGGTATATGTTGGTGATGGAATACTATTGTGCTCAAAGGAATAATAAAGTGTAGGAATTCAATGGATACTGGAACAACTTCCAGGAAGTGATGCAGAGTTAAAGGAGTAGAACCAGGAGAACATTGTACACAGAGACGAATACACTGTGGTATAATCGAATGTAAGGAACTTCTCCATTAGTTGCAATGCAACGACCATGAACAACTCGGAGAAACCTAAGATAAAAAGCACTATCCACATCCAGAGGAAACACTGCAGTAGTAAAAACACTGAAGAAAAACAACTGCTTGAATACATGGGTCAAAGGGATATGGTTGGACATATAGACTCTAAATGAATATCCTAGTGTAAACAACAATATGGAAATAGGTTCTGATCAAGGACAGGAGTAATATTTAATGAAATTGTGTGTTGGCTGCAGGAAGAGTGGGTGTCTGGGAGGGTGGGAAATAATGTGATTATTGTAACCAAGGAATAATGTTCTAAATTGACTAAATAAACTTATTCAAATGGAAAAAGAAATAAATTAATTTCTTTCTCACTCCACTTTTTATCATTCTTAAAGAATTTTCTTTTCTTTTCTCTTTTAAAGCTTAAAAACAATAAACAAAACATTGAGAAGAAAAGAAACTCAAGTAAAAAAAGAGAGTGTCCCATATCTCATCCAAGAGGAAATTCCTTGAAATCTCTAGTATAGCATGCTGGGGTAGGTGAATGGAGAACACAACCTCTGCTCATTTTGACTTCTTCCCAGAGTCAGATTCTAGCTTCAACAATCTGTAATGGGGTTGTTATCAGCTACATTTTGTCTGTAAGTGAGAAGAGAAGCATTCTGCATTTTCTGAACCAGAAGAGACTAAAAAGACTCAAAGAAATTGAAGAGTCTCAAAGCAACTGAAGAGGACTCCACCCTCTTGCTCTCACAGATTCCTCTACTCTTTTTGTGCAGTTAAGGGCATTATTATTCATTAATGCAGAGAGTCCCATACCAATTGTGGCTTAGATTATATATGTAACTTGAATAACTTTACTTAAAATGCAGTTCCTTCTCAAATATACCATCCTGGATTCCTTCAAAAGAAGTTCAAGTGACACTTAAAAGAGTTATTCCCTAGTCATTCAGCTCTTATTGCTATTTTTCTCTCAAGGTACTTTATGTAGATTTTATGAAGATTTCTCCCCGAATTCTGATAAAACCCCCTCAAATACAAGAATGTTTTTAGTAGTTGAGGTTTTTGTTTGTTGTTTTTGCTTTTTTCCTTGTATCTGCAGTTCTCAGTACAGTGGTCAGCACATGAGATAATTATTCAATGTTTCTTGTATGATTGGTGACCAAAATAAGGTAGAGATTCTACACTAATATAAGAACCGAATTATTTCTCCTTCCCTTCACTTTTCCTTTTCCTCTTCTGTGTTTCTCTTTCCATGCACATACACATTTTAGGATTTAGTTCTCTTAATCTGAATAAAAACAGAACCAATAAAGTAGTTAAAAAAAACAAAAAAAAACAAGTCTTTTATCAGGACAAATGAGACAATACTTTTATGGCCACCCTGCAGTCATGGGCACTAACAACACTACACTGCAGTAAGCTCTGAGAGTCTTGGAAGGCTGCTTCTTGGAAAATGCATCAGTATTGGAAATTTCCTTTATCAGAGTTTTCACTGAACTGAAGAACTTGGGGTCTTATATATATTCTAAGAAGTATAAGAAAGAAAGGACAACTTATTGACTTACATGGAGGTTAGGGAAGACAGGGCCTGGACTACCTGGGAGCAGCCTAGATACATTGGGAGAAACTTCTAAGATAAAAATGTATACAAAAAAGGTATTTGAGATTATATTATATCTGCTAATCTTATCTAGGTTGAGATCAATGGCTACTTAAAAGGTTTATTGCTCAGTCTAGAACAAACCTATTAATCCTACCTCACCTTTCAAAATGATCCTAGGATGATCCACAGACAAGGCTTTTAGTGCTAAACAGGATCTTATATATAATTTATCTCATTATCCTCAGAAAAAAATTATAGAAATCATTAAGGGAAGTGAAATGAAATGAGGTTTAAAAGAGATGTCAATTTGGAATGTCCAACATTATTGTTAAGATGATCGATTATGAAATATTTAGCTACCAAGTTCAAAGTCCCAGGATGAAAAAATGCTACCCAACTCCAGAGGTGAACTGATGAGCTCTGAATGTGAATTAAAAATTACTTTTCAAATTTTGTTTTTCTTTATTATTTTTGCCTCTATTTTCTTTTACAATATAGCCAACATGGAAATATTTTGCATAACGTCACATGTCTAATTGATATAAAATTGCTTGACTTCTCAAGGAGGAAGTAGAATGGGAATTTGAATTCAAAATTTAAAAATAATGTTTACCTTTTTTTGCATATAATTGGGATATAGTTAATAAGAGGTTGGAAATGAAGTTCTCTCTCTCCAGTGTTGCTTTCTTGGATGTCATCTCTCAGTGATCTGAAGATCAAATACCAATGAGTAAATTCAATTATAGACAAGCCCTCAGATAAAGGAAGTTAAAGAGCCAAGGAGTCTACAAGACAGGAAACTGATTCCACAAGCACTTCCCCCTAGGTAGCCCAGAAATATCAAGAAACTATGATTGGTTCCTTAGATGTGATGTGTGAGAGTTAGTGGGTAGACAAAAGAGCTTATTAGCTGAGTCCAGCAATAAGTTGAAGTCTTTGATGTGTGAGTGGAGGAGTAGAGGGGACCCCTCTTGCTGGGTCACAGTTACAGGCCCATTATGGTGGCTAATAGATTAGAAAGGTAAGTATCTCTCTCCTACCTTTCCATCTCTTTACTACTACTACTACTACTACTACTACTACTACTACTACTACTACTACTACTACTACTACTACTACTACTGCTGCTGCTGCTGCTGCTGCTGCTGCTTTGATTTAACAAAGTTATTAAGCTACCAAGAGCCTCATAATTTAAAATATTACAGTGATAAATAAATATATAAAGGTGCCACCTTTTGAACACAGTTTCAATATTGAATAGTAGTCTCCCAGGACTGAGTAGTTTCTTATGATATTCTAGTCTTCTTTAAAATGAATACTTAAGTTTGCTCATGCAGATCCTCTGCCATCATGGAAAGGGATTTAGCTTCAAGGACCACTCGGCATCTCTGCAGGACTTGTAATTAGAATGGGACTGAAGTTACTGAGTCCCCTCTTGCTTATTCTTATTGTCTCTACCCACAACACAACCTGGGGAAATTCAGCATTCAACCTGAGGATTCTCTCCTTCCCAAAAGGGGAGCATTAAAAATGAAGTAATGACCTCTGTATTTCTGACAACTGAACCTCAGGAATCAGTGACATTCAAGGATGTGGCTATGGACTTCACCTGGGAGGAATGAGAGCAACTAGATATTGGTTAAAAAGTCCTCTATAGGGATGTGATGTTGGAAAACTGTAGGAATATAATCTCTTTAGAGGTCCTGAAGTCTAATCAGTGGGATTTCATCCTGGGATAGTTCTATGCCATATGACAAAATATCCAAGTTCTCTGTCTTTTCCTGTGAGTAGGGGTTCAGGTTTCCAAACCAGAACTGATCTTCTAGGGTCATTCTTGATGCTTGGTGAAGAGAGAAATCACAAGAGATGCCTGTCCAGGAGAAAGACATAATAAATGTAATAGATATGGGAAGATTTTTATATAGAATTTATGCCTAATTAAACATCAGAGAATTTGTGCAGAGAAGAAATACTCCAAATTTAGTGACTATATCAAATCATTTTTACAGCAAATCCATCTTGCTCAAAATCAGAAAAGTTATACTGGAGAGAAACCCTATCAATGTAATGAATATGGGAAAAACTTAAACAAGAATACACATCTTACTGAGCATCAGAAAGTGCATGTTAGTGGTGATCCTTATACATGTAGTAAATGTAAGAAAACTTTCCATCATCCTTCATCCCTTGTTCAACATCAGATAATTCATACTGAAGAGAGACCTTATACGTGTTATGAATGTGGAATAACTTTCAGATTATGTATATATCTTACTCTACACCAGAGATTCCATACCAGAGGAAAAACCCTATAAATTTAATGATTGTGGGAGAACATTCAGATTGTGTTCAATCTTCAATCAACATCAGAAAATTCATACTGGAGAAAACCCCAATAAATGTAATGAATGTGGAAAAGCCTTTAGTAGAATTTCATTCCCTACTGATCATCAGAGAATTTATACTGGAGGGAATCCCTGTGTCTGCAAAGACTGTAAAAAGGCCTTCAAACAGAGATCATTTCTTAATCAGCATCAGAGAATCCATATTGGAGATAGATCATACAAATGTAATATTTTTGGGAGAGCCTTCATTGGCTGGACACAATTTAAGCAGCATTATGGAGTGCATACTGGAAAGTGACTTTATAAATGTAATGAATGTGGGAAAGTCCTTAGTGGGACTCCTTTTCTCAGAAGACATGAGAAACTTCATACTTTTAAGTGTGATGAATGTGAAAAGACATAGGCTAAGAGAAGATCTTTTGCAACATCAGAGAATCCATTTTAAAGTGAAATCCTATAAATATATTGTGTGTGGGAAAGCCTTTGCTTATAGAACATGCCTTACTTGACATGAAGGAATATATAATAGACAAAAACCCTTTGAATCCGGGAAAACTTCCAATCACATTACATACCTTACCCAACATCAGAGAAGTACTAGAAAGAAATCCTATGGATGTATTGAATATAGGAAAACTTTCACTGCTGCCTACATCAGATATCAGAAACTTCACAGTGGAGAATAGCCATGTTAACAAAGGGAAAACTGCTTTTAATTGTTACCTTTATTTAGATACCCAGAGTCCGGATGCCATGATTTGTCATTAAATGAGATTTCATCTGGAGATGAAAGACAAAAGTCCTTTTTTCCACTGTTTTTTTCTCTCCATAGGCATTTTGGCTGCTATTCAGAAGCTGCCATGTTGAGTACATCTGAGTGGAAAATGTGCTATTCTACAGAGGGAAAAGATACACATTTACCCTAGGCACTATGATGAAAATTTTATTAAAACAACTAAACCTTATTCCTTAAAGGAAACATTGTAACTTAATAACCTTTTAAAACAATGGAAATGAAAAAATATAATTTTCATGTTTATGACAAGCCATGTTAATTGAATACAAAACTATAAGCCACATTTTTTTGTTCACATTTATATAGCTAATAATTGGAGACTTCATTCCTGACAGAAGAACTTATGCTAAACTTTTCATGGAAATGGGAGACTTTATTAATGATATTAATGAACTACATGTGAAAAATATTTATAAACCAAGCTAAACTAAATCCCCAAAAGCACAAAAATTGTAAAGAAAATTGTTAATTTGGAAAGAATTACTTGAAAATTGGGTCAAATTAATCCTCTTTCTAAGGTGAAAGAAGAACTTGAATTTTATGTGATAATTTTTATAAGCCCTTTTATTTGAGGAAGGGACAGTATTTTTAAGCCAAATTATTGCATAAGATTTGAGTAGGTCACTAAAGTCTGCTAGCAACTGGGAGACATGCTTTGTTGACTGAGAATGAACTGCAAATTGTAAGCCAAGGAAGGAGTTTGAGCCACTCTGCCCATGTTGGTAAAACTCACATTAACTGGTGGTTTTCTTGAATGATAGACTTCATCCTTTTCAATAAATCATGAAGGAAGTGTTTTCTTAAGGTGTGATTTCTTGGGACTAAATAAAATCATGGACTAGGCTAGACATTGAAACTTTATATACTATCAAGTACTTAGCTAGTTTGTTGTGGGATTAAGTAGTTCTCTTTAATACTCATAATGTTCTTGCATACTGTCTTTCTGAATATATATATATATATATACACATATATATGTATATATAAAAGATGGTGGCATGAAAGGGGCTGAGATATATGCTATCTTTCAATATCCTCAGGAATTTAGCTTGGTTAATTAGTTTTAGTAATGGAAATAGATGTGACAAAACAAAATAGATTCATTCCCTTTGGATGATATTAGTAGCAAAATAAAATTAATGGCAGGATAAATTGAATTTGAGTTTTAACAATAAGTAGTATAAGGATGATAGAAAATAAGTATTTTTATTAGTTTTGGGATAAGAAGTAAAATGACTGGCTTGAGAAAGAATTGGAGTTTGAAGCAGAGCTGAGAGATCATGTTGATTTCAGATGTGGACAGTTATAACCATTTCTCTGTGTCGATTACTTTCTCTGGCAGTTGGGAGTTGGTTTCTGGCAGTTGGCAGGGACACACACTCAGGGACTCTCTCTTGGGGCTGGAGGAGGTAACATCTTTACCTCTCTCTCTGTCTGAGGGAAAGATTTGAAGGAACTCAGTGTTTTCTTTCCCCAACTTAGAAAACACTATTGAATATCTATTGTGGTTTTATAGATTGTTTAACTCTGAGAAGACCAAAGAAAAACCTGAGTCTTAACAGACTCAGAGTCCTAACTTGATTCTAGTTGAGACTCAAGCAGCTAGCCTTTGCTATTTTACAATCTGAAGGTGAAGTCAAGATTTATAAGGATAGTAGAGGTAGTTTTTATTTAGATAGTATAAATTTGGGTTAGTCAGATCAGGGAGGATTAGTGTAGCCTGTGAAACATAGGAGAAACCGTTCCTTGTGGAACCTAGGAGTTTATTTGGGTGGATTTACAATCCCTTAGAATGAGAAATACTTTATTTATCCTTATATATTTCAATAAACATTTTATTTTTGTAATAAGAGTCTTTTTAACATCCTTGCACCTAGCCCTGAAGGGAAGATCACATTTGAGCTTCACTTAATCACTGAGGATACTTTTGATTACATCTATCAAAAGTATCTGGACAGTTTTAAACCTATATTGGATAGTTTTTCTATCTACATTTAGTGTAGCTTGCTATTATTATTATTATTATTTATAGTAGTCACAGTAAGTGAATGCCCGCTAAGAGCTACCCTAGCTAATCATGTAAATCATAGTAGATTGACCACTTGGTGATGAATTATCTGGTCATGACAACTCATGAAACAGAAATGCAAAATGACCCAAGTCCTATTTGACATTCTTGTACTTCTGTAGTGATAATAGAAGAATATTTTAAAACAGAAAATAGGACTCTAAAAATCACAAATTTTAAACTAATAAAATTTAACTTGGTCACTGGCACTAAATGTATGGGTCTTCTATAAGGATAATGAATGGACAAACTGTAGAACAAACTGAGTTCTATTACTGTTTACATTCTCAAAATAAACAAATTTTCAGTGAAATAAAAGAATGACTTTCAAGTTTTAATTGGAAAGGCAATTAAAGGAAAACATGAATACTTAAAAAGTATTTTCAGAGTTTTTAAGTGAGAAATTATATTTTCACATATCTGAAAGTATTTCATCCTTGAGTATTCATTATTGGGTTTCTCATATTGTTATGCATTTTATGTATAATATTAATCTCCTTTAATATTCACAACATTAAAAGTAAATCATAGATAATATCAATAAACATTTACATTGAAACTTTTGTCTGAAATTATTTCTATATATACTGGTAGATATTTGTGAATATAATAAGTTTTTCTTCAGTTGACAATTTAGGTATATATACCTATAATCATAAGCAATTAGTCAAAAGATACTAGTGTCCTTTATGGAAAGGCTAATGACTCTAAATTTTTATTAATCTAAGCTTAACACATGATTTTATATTTGATCAGATCACTGAATAATCTTTTTACTTTTATGCTATTATTATCTATAAAATTATAATAATGATTAAGTTGGAATTTCACAACAATTTGAAATAATATTTTATTAGATTTCTAGTAAATGTTTTTTGTTTAATATCTTTTTTGTATGAAAATTCTCTGTAAAAACTGAGAAATTAAATTCTACCAAATGCCAAAAAATTCAATTTAAAGACAAAGTAATTCCAAATTAGCTGAAAGAGTTAATTGAACAGACATGCTTTTCTGTTAGTTACTTCTTCCCCTTGCATTTCTGGAAATATGCTGTTAGTGTATATATCAGGGACAGCTTTGATAGCAGAAGGTTGAACAGATGGCCATTTTCAATTTTATAGCTAGGGAAAAAGAAAGGGTTTTCAGTGTTGCTGACATCTAAAGTTGATTCAAGAATATGCCTACCATAACTGATAAAGAATACAACAGCTACTCAGACCTATGATCAAGCGGTTTTGGCATTCTTTTAACCCAAGATTTTCCACATGCTTAAACCAGAAGGAAAATTAAACCAACTCTGCATAACTACATAGAAACATTTCCTTTTACTTGATAGATTTATATTTTTGTTGTTATTATTGTAATTTTCTGGTTTTAAAAAGGCAAATAAGGGGAGAAAGTGAGAATAGAAAGTGTAAAAGAAAATGGAGAAAGAAGGATGTAGCCTTAAATTGAAACTGAGCTTTTTTGACAAATTTACCCTTATTATCTAAATTTTCTAAAATTTCAGCAATTACATGGATTTTCTCTCCTATCTTTCCCCAAAGTGTTTTAACTTTTTGTTTTAAGAAAAGTTAAGAAAAATGCATGTGCAAAATTGCTTGCCCATTTTTTCTCACTTAGAAGTTAGTTACTTTGTATTAAGTGTGGAAAAGTTTCCCCACATAAGTTGTGCTATTAGTAAATATGAGTGAATAAGATGGCTATTCTTTTAAGAGTTTTAATGAAAATGTTTCTTGTTCACTAACATTATGTTGTTTGTTTCTTCTATAAGATTACTAATGCTATAATAACTCTAAATTTGTCTCATTGAAGTAAATTTCTGACTCCTGCTTCTCTACTGGTCTTTTTTTGGAAGCAACAGGTTAAGTTTCAAGGGAGAACTATATTTCTTAAGGGCCAGAGTGGGAATATCTTTAGTGCTATTGTTTTTACACTCATAAAATCACTTGAAACACTCATTGTTATTTCCTGTCTGGATCTAGTAAATGGTGTAGAAGATTGTAGGAGAGGGAGAAATTTCAGTCATGTGTGGGGACACATTATGTAAGAATAATTATTGCACTAATAGGCTGATGATTCTGAAGAGTGGATGAATCAGGGGACATTTTAAAATAGGAGATAGTTTCTGTCTGTGATTACTCAGCTGCAGCTCTCCAGGTGACAAAATGTGACTTCAGTGATGGATGAGGAAAGACAAATATTCCTGCTTTTTACTCTTTAGTGCTTGTTCTTTCTTATCTCAGGCAAATGATTAGCCTTAAGTAATTGATGGCATAGTGAATAATGCACTAGATCTGGAAAAAAAAATCTGAGTTCAAATTGAGTTTCATCTTCTTACTACACTGTGTCCCTCTGACAACCTCTATTGGCTGCAGTTTCCTCCAATATAAAACAGAAGGAGTAATAGTATCAACCACACAGGATTTTTTTGAGAATCAAATGAGATATTTATTTAAAAAGTGCTTAGCACAATACCTGGCCCATGGTATATGTGATATAAATATTTATTCCCTTCCCTTCCATTAAAAGATAGTTAATAAGTTGGGGGAAAGGGAAAGCAAGTAGCAAAACATTTATGTAAAAGGGCTGAGGGTCCATGATAAAATGGTTCTTTGTACAAATGGACAGCTGTAGTTACACATTTGCAAATGTAGTATTTATTGTTTCCCCTAACAGAAGTTCAGGTCCTGAAAAAAAATTATTTTTTATTATTAACTCAGGGGTCACATGCATTTTGAAACCAGATTATAGTTGGGACCTTGAATGAATCCCCCAAAGAAATTTAATCTACATGACAAAAATCAATGCCTAGGAAAAGAGCCCATTCTTGACTGAAAGTTCAATTTTACAAAATGAATATAATACAGGGAAAGGAATTCTTGGGATAAGGTAGAACAAGGGATTGAGAATGAAAATATAATATTGGAAGAATCAACCTCACATTTGAGAAAAGACCTCTGAATACCTGAGATGATATTCTCCACCACATTTGAAAATTATTCTTTCTCTCAGGCTTTTGAGCCTTCCTATAACATATGGAAATTGCTATCACAAAATGAATACCTATATTGAATGGGAAAATGGAATTTTCTAGTGCTAAAATATGCATTTAAAATAAAGTGTTATCTATTTTACCCCATTGTATATTACTTTTTAAAAATTTCTATTTTGCTTGTTGATTCTTTACCTTTGATCTGATCCATAACGTAATTAAGGAAGACATTGAATATTCTTTATTTTAGAAATCTGACTTCAACTTCAAACTAGAAGTGTGTTGCAGAACTGAAACAAGTTAATAATTATATAATTTGTCTGAATTTTAAGTGTAATAATTAAGAATTAAGATTATTGAAAAATATCTCTTAAATTTCTTAAAATCAAGAAATAAACAAACAATTTATTAAATATCCCTCTTATTATAATCACCTTTAACTCTCCAATGAGATTTAAGTTGGTATAATCAGAAAACTCTTGTGACAATAGGGTGCAATAGACACATTAATGTAGATAATAAAAACTACTCTTTCAGTTTGCTCTTCTTACCAGAATTCTTTCAATACAACTCATTGACTGAATTGGATACAGGTGGAAAGAGTTTTATGTAATAATGGTCATCTATAATAAGTTGATTCAGATTATTGACTTTACTAATTGCCCAAAGGTAGTACAGAAATTCCAATATATTCAGTTAAAATTTCATCCATGTAATGAGTTGTCACAATTAACCAAAAATCATCTCATTATGGTGGCATGATTCTTCTGCTTCACCCTTCTCAAACATGCTGGCCCCAACAGTTCCTGTCCTCTTTATTTCACTCTCTCTCTCTCTAGCTGCTATTCTCCCTAGCATATTAATTCTCACTCCATGGCTGCAATAGTCCTCAGATCCAATTAATCATCGTCAGACCCCCACACATGACCAGAATATCTACCACCTCTCATATTCTGTGTTCTTTGATCTCCTGACTCATTTTTAAGAGCTCAGATTTGCCTATTCAAGAAAAAACATGTATATAATTTTCATTAAACTATTCATAATTATACATATATTTGTTTGTAGATAGATAGTTATTGGTATTTACAATCTGTTTGGATAATTTACTTTAGTTTTTGACCAAAGCTAAGGATTATAGTTCCAGATAATCCCAAACAATTTACATAAATCTAGAAATATTGTTAGAGAGAAATAATGTCAGTTGGAAGGAGTGGTAGGGTAGTCTGACTAATTATATATCACACAAAGTTGATGACCATCCATAACCTAAATTTCTAGATTCTATAAAATAATGACTTTACATCTAACAACATTGACCACTTACTTATTATCTTTTACATGAAGACTTAAAATTAATATGTCATAGATCTTTGAGTTTTCCATTCTGGGGCAGATAAAATAAAGGTAATTTATTTGGAGATACAAGATACAGTCAGAAGGAACATAGAACTAATTTATAGGAATTATGAAGGAAAAGATGAGAAAATAAAGACAAACACACATGGGGTCTTCATACCACTGCTGCTATTTGAAGTTAAGATATCTCTAAAATAATGAACATCTGATCAAGGAAATGGTGTCTGAGAGCAGGGTTTGCATATCTTACCCTTTGAATTAAAATATTGGTACTTAGGTTGGGATGGTGTAAACCTTATGTGGACATGTGAATATATGTTTATAGTCATGCAAATCTAATCAAAGCATCTTTAATTTGAAAAAAAAGAATGGGAATGATGAAATTTATTATAAGTAACAAAAAGGCTAGTATGATATAAGTAGAAAAATAATAATATAGATGCCCAGTCTTTCACATGAGACAAAAATCTAGCAAAGGACCCAGCAATAAGGCATGACATCAAATGCCTTTTTAAATGTACAAAGAAGAATCAATAACAATAACTATGGTTCCTGATGCAAGTTTGACTTCATATGTGCCACTGAAATGTTCTTAAAACTTAGCTTTAAAAGAGTAAACTTTATTCAAATGAATCAGAGAGATGGAAAGAAGAGTAGTGTAGTATTTTAAATTAAGAAATTATACCTATTAAACTACTAATTATTAAACACATGTTAGAATCATGCTAAGTGTTGTGAGATACCTATGAAAAAATGTAAGAATCTTTCAAGGAAAAATGTCAGAGCATCTGGGGGAAAATAAAGAGAAGGGGATCTAGAAATAATAATGTATTAATATATATAATAGGGACTTCCAGGTAAACATGGTGGCAATCTAGATGTGAATCACTTCCTCTCCCCAGCACCCAACAAAATAGACTACCTTAAAAAGACCATAAAAACCATCTTCATAATAATGGAGGAACTCTACAGTAAGGTGCAGCACTGAAGGTATGTGGAGGTTGAGCATTTCCACACTATAAGAAGGAGTAAAAGCTCACACTCAAGCGTGAACTGAGCTACCTTCCCCCACTTCACCTATGGAACCAGAGTCGGGACCAGCATGCCCACTAGAGACAGAGAGTGAGTAAGGGACATCCCTGGAGTGAGTGGGGGGCACACCAGCATCCTTCAGAATTGATTAGGAGTGCCAGGGATCTACCCCTGAGAGCAGTTACTCAGAAGACCCCTGCTCACTGGAGAGCACAGACCGCAGGAGCTCTAGAAAACGGCAAAGACTGGAGGCTGTGGAGACTCCAGAGCTTGCTTGAGGCAAAATCCCTGCTTTATAACTACACAGAAAACCTGCCCATCTCACTCAGATTTCTGACTAAAAAGGAAAGAGAAAACCACCAAAGGGATGGCTCATGCCCAAGACCAACCCTACAAGAACAGGAAAAAAGCGACTCTTGAAAACTTTTATGGAGGGAAAACCCAGGCTACAGAGGAAAAAGAGGATGAAATTCAAATGAAATCAAAACCTCCCCCCCCCAATGGAAATTGTCTACAATCTCTGGAAGAACTCAAATTGGGGCTTATCTAAAAGATGGAAACCTTCTGGCAAGAAAAATGGGGAAAAATTCAGAGAGAGGTCAACATTCTGATAGACAAGAACTCCCAATTGGAGAAACATCTGGAACCCTCAAAAAGCAGGGAAGACCAATCTGAAAAGGAAAACCAGTCTTTAAAGACCAGAATTAGGCAACTGGAAGAGAATCATTTTGCAAAACAGCAAGAATTAATAAAGCAAAGTCAAAGGATGGACAAATTAGAAGAAAACATAATATATCTCACTGACAAGGTGACAGACCAGGAAAACAGAGGAAGGAGAGACAATTTGAGAATTATTGGTCTACCTGAAAAACCAGAGATACACAAAAAATCTTGACACCATACTACAGGAAATCATTGAAGAAAATTGCCCTGAAGTGCTTGAACAAGGGGACAGAATAGAAATTGAAAGGGTTCATAGAACACCCTCTATACTAAATCCCCAAAAGACAAATCCCAGGAATATAATTGCCAAATTCAAGAGCTTTCAAACTAAGGAAAGAGTCTTACAAGAAGCCAAAAAGAGACAATTCAGATACAAAGGAGCACCAATCAGGATCACACAAGACCTTGAAGCTTCCACACTAAAAGACTGCAAGGCCTGGAA
This sequence comes from Monodelphis domestica, assembly GCF_027887165.1. NCBI lineage: Eukaryota > Metazoa > Chordata > Mammalia > Didelphimorphia > Didelphidae > Monodelphis > Monodelphis domestica. The sequence continues at coordinate 153,300,431 of NC_077234.1, read as the reverse complement.
CACGATATTTAGAAAGGCAAGAGAACTGAGTCTTCAACCAAGAGTCACCTATCCATCTAAACTGACTATATACTTTCAGGGGAAAGTATGAGCATTTTCAACAAAATAGAAGATTTCCAAGTACTTGTAAAGAAAAGAACAGAACTCAGTGGAAAATTTGATATCCAAACACAAAGAGCAAGAGAAACATGAAAAGGTAAATAGGAAAGAAAGGGAAAAGGAGAAAAATGTTTTTTTTAACCAAACTCTCTTCTATAAGGACTACATTTAGATCAAATTATATATATATATATATATATATATATATATATATATATATATATATATATATATATATATACGTATATATATATATATATATATAGATATAAGTACATGTATATACACACACATATATATGTATATATATTAATATATGGGGAAATGTTATGTGTAACTCTCTCAAAAAGTGCATGCATTATTAGAATAATTAGAAGAATCACTCATAGGGAAAGATTGGGGCATTAAGATGATATGGAGAAAAAATAGAAAGAAAGAAAAAAGGAGGGGGTAATCGATGATGGTACCAAGATATATTTGAAGAAACAGAAATAAATTAAATAGAATAATCTTTGTCACACAAAGATACACATGGAAAGGGGAGGGGAAGAATTCTCTTGAAAGAAGGAGAGGAAGAGATCGTTAATTGGTATTACTTAAACATTACTCTCAGTAAAATCAACTCTGAGGGGGAAGAGCATCTAGATCCATTGAAATCTTGTATATTATCTTATCCAACAGGTTAAGGGAGAAGGGAAAATTAAGGGGGTAAGGGGGTAGGGATTAAAAAAGGGAGGGAAGGGGAGAGGGGTGGGAAATTAACAGATCCTAAAAAATAAACAAGAATAGAACAAAAAGAGAGGGGCCAGAAAAGGAAGCAAAACAAGGGAGGGGCTAGGGGGACTGATTTAAAGTAAATCACTGGTTTAAAATATTATAGTAAAAGAAGAAAGGTCAGAATTAGGGGACAATAACAAAGTGCCAGGGAATTCACAAGTAACAATCATAACTTTGAATGTGAATGGGATGAACTCACCCATAAAATGTAGACTAATAACAGAGTGGATTAGAATCCAAAATCCTACCATATGTTGTCTTCAGGACACACATGAGGTGAGTAGATACTCACAAGGTTAGAATTAAAGGCTGGAACAAGACCTATTGGGACTCAACTGACAGAAAGAAGGCATGAGAAGCAATCATGATATCTGACAAAGCCAAAGCCAAAATAGACCTGATTAAAAGGGAAAGGGAAGAAAATATATCCTGATAAAAGGGAGTATAGACAATGAGGAAATATCACTAATCAACATGTATGAACCAAATGGTATAGCACTCAAATTTCTAATGGAGAAACTAGTGGAATTAAAGGAGGAAATAAATAGTAAAACTATACTAGTGGGAGACCCGAACCAACCACTATCAAATTTATATAAATCAAATCAAAACATAAATAAGAAAGAGGTAAAAGAGGTGAATGAAATCTTAGAAAAATTAGAGTTAATAGATATATGGAGAAAAATAAATAGGAACAAAAAGGAAAACAACTTATTTTCAGTAGCATATGGCATATTCACAAAGATTGACCATATACTAGGTCATAACAACATAGCATACAAATGCAGAAAAGCAGAAATAATAAATGCAAACCTTTCTGATCATAAGGCAATAAAAATAATGAGCAGTAACAGTAAAGGGAGAACCAAATTAAAAATCAGTTGGAAAATAAATAATAGGATACTCCAAAATCTGTTAGTTAGAGAACAAATCATAGAAACAATTAATAATTTCTTTAAAGAAAATAACAATGTGAGAAACCCATTCAAACATGCAGTCAAAGCAGTACTCAGAGAAAAATTCATATCCTTCTGTGCATATATTAACAAATTAGGGAATACAGAGCTCAATGAATTAGACATGTAAATCAAAAAACTTGAAAGAGAACAAATTGAAAATCCCCAGGGGGAAAAATTAGAGATCCTAAAAATTAAGAGATAAATTAATGAAATTGAAAGTGATAGGACTATTGAACTAATAAATAAGACTAGAAGCTGGTACATTGAAAAACAAACAAAATAGACAAAGTACTAGTAAATCTAATTAAAAGAGAAAGAAGAAAAGCAAATTAATAGTATCATAGATGAAAAGAGGGACCTCACCTCAAACGAAGAAGAAATTAAAGCAATCATTAAAAACTATTATGCCCAATTATATGGCAATAAATATGCCAATCTAAGTGACATGAATGTTTACAATAATATAAATTGTCTAGACTAACAGAAGAAATAGAATTCTTAAATAATCCCATATCAGAAAAAGAAATCCAACAGGTCATCAAAAAACTGCCTAAGAAAAAATTCCCAGTGCCTGATGGATTATCAGTGAATTCTATCAAACATTCAAAGAACAGCTAATCCCAATACTATTCAAACTATTTGACATATAATAAGCAAAGAGGGATTGCTACCAAATTCCTTTTATGACATAAATATGGTACAGATTCCAAAGCCAGGCAGGTAAAAAACAGAGAAAGAAAACTATAGACCAATAACCCTAATGAACATAGATGCAAAAATCTTAAATAGGATACTAGCAAAAAAGACTCCAGCATGTGATCAGGAGGGTCATTCACTATGATCAAGTAGGATTTATATCAGGAATGCAAGGATGGTTCAATATTAGGAAAATCATCCACATAATTGACCATATCAACATGCAAACCAACAAAAATCCCATGATTATCTCAATAGACACAGAAAAGGCCTTTGATAAAATACAACACCCATTCCTATTTAAAAAACTAGAAAGCATAGGAATAGAAGGGTCTTTCCTAATAATAATAAATAGTATATATCTAAAACCATCAGCTAACATAATCTGCAATGGAGATAAACTACATGCATTCTCTATAAGATCAGGAATGAAACATGGATGCCCATTATCCTCTATTATTTAACATTGTACTAAAAACACTAGCAGTAGCAATTAGAGAGGAGAAAGAAATTGAAGGTATTAAAATTGGCAATGAGAAGACTAAGCTATCACTCTTTGCAGATGATATGATGGTCTACTTAAAAAATTCTAGAGAATCAACTAAAAACCTAGTGGAAATAATCAACAACTTTAGCAAAGTAGCAGGATACAAAATAAACCCACAAAAGTCATCAGTATTTCTACATATCTTCAACACAGTGCAGCATCAGGAATTAAAAAGAGAAATCCCATTCAAAATCACCTTAGACAATATAAAATACTTAGGAATCCAGCTTCTGAGAAAAACACAGGAATTATATGAACATAACTACAAAACACTTTCCACACAACTAAAACTAGATCTGAGCAATTGGAAAAATATTAACTTCTCATGGGTAGGATGAGCTAACATAATAAAATGACTATCCTACCCAAACTTATCTATGTATTTAGTGCCATACCCATTGAACTTCCAAAAACACTTTTTTACAGAATTAGAAAAAAACCATAACAAAGTTCATTTGGAAGAACAAAAGATCAAGGATATCCAAGGAAATAATGAAAAATATGTGAAGGAAGGAGGCCTTGCAATCCCAGATTTCAAACAATACTATACAACAGTGGTCATCAAAACAATTTGGTACCGGCTAAGAGACATAAAGGAGGATCAGTGAAATAGATTTGCGGTAAGGGTCCTCAGCAAAAGTCTATGACAAATCTAAAGATCCTAGCTTTTGGGACAAAAATCCACTATTTGATTAAAAACTGCTGGGAAAATTGGAAGATAGTGTGGGAGAGATTAGGCTTGGACCAACACCTCACACCCTACAAGAAAATAAACTCAGAATGGGTGAATGACCTGAACATAACGAAGGAAACTATAAGTAAATTAGATGGACACAGAATAGTATACATGTCAGATCTTTGGAAAGGTAAAGAATTCCAAACCAAGCAAGACTTAGAAAGAATCACAAAATGTAAAATAAATAATTTTGGCTACATCAAATTAAAAAGTTTCTGTATAACCAAAACCAATGTAACCAAAATCAAAAGGGAAATCTCAAACTGGGAAACAATCTTCATAACAAAAACCTCAGATAAAGGTCTAAATACTCAAATTCATAAAGAGCTCAACCAATTGTACAAAAAATCAAGCCATTCCACAATTGATAAATGGGCAAGGGACATGAATAGGCAATTTTCAGTCAAAAAATCAAAACCATTAGTAAGCACATGAAAAAATGCTCTAAATTTCTTATAATCAGAGAGATGCAAATCAAAACAACTCTGAGGTATCACCTCATTCCTAGCAGATTGGCTGACATGACAGCTATGGAAAGTAATGAATGCTGGGGGGATTTGGTAAAATGGTAACATTAATTCATTGCTGGTGGAGTTGTGGATTGATATTTAACAATTCTGGATGGCAATCTGTAACTATGCCCAAAGAGTGATAAAAGGAAATCTGTCCTTTGATCCAACCATAGTATTGCTGGGCCTGCATCCTAAAGACATAATACAAGAATATTCATAGCTGCGCTCTTTGTGGTGGCAAAAAATGGGAAAATGATGGGATGTCCTTTAATTGATGAATGACTGAACAAATTGTGGTATGTGTTGGTGATGGAATACTATTGTGCTCAAAGGAATAGTAAAGTGGAGGAATTCCATGGGGACTGGAACAACCTCCAGGAAGTGATGCAGAGTCAGAGGAGCAGAATCAGGAGAACATTTTACACAGAGACTGATGCTCTGTAGTACAATCAAAGGTAATGGACTCCTCCATTCGTGGTAATGCATTGATCCTGAACAACCCTTATGGTTACAGGAGAAAAAACACTATCCACATCCAGAGGAAAAACTGTGGGAGTAAAAACACTAAAGAAAAACTACTGATTAATAACATGAGTCGAAGGGGATATGAATGGGGAAATAGACTCTAAATGAACATCCTATTGCAAATACCAACAACATGGAAAGAGGAAAGAGATCAAGAATACATGTGATACCCAGTCAAACTGTGGTTGGCTATGGGAGTGGTGGGGTAAGGGGAGGGAGTAAAAGAAATTGAGTTTTGTAATGAAGGAACACTGTTTGAAATTAAAAATAAAAATTCTAAAAATAAAAACAAAACAATATATATACATATATATACATATATATAATAGAGCAAATGCACAGAAAAACAAAAGAAAACTGATTACAACCCTCATAGAAAATATTACATTGTTTTGATGGGAGACTTCAGTTATCTGAACACTTGTAAGGATTCTCTTAGATAAATACTAAAATGTTTTATAAACTCATTTTTCATTGATGAATTTATTGTCTTGGGGAAAATTACTTTAACATCTGAGTAATTTATTATCTTTTTATGAAATATAAAATTTCAGATAAGTATTTAAACAATATATTGTAAACCTTAAAATTTCTTAGACTTGTGAATGTTGGAAATTTCACCACTGGAATGTGAACCCCATTGGCAAGGGAGGTTCCTTCTCCTCCCTTCTTAAGATTACTTTAGGACAGAAACCTTTTGCTGAACAATGGAAAGGGCTGCAGCATAGATCAAAATTTAATTAATCCAATCTCCACCCTACTCAGGGTAACAGGATTTAGGAAGGGCTGCAGCATAGATCAAAATTTAAGTATTCCAATCTCCACCCTACTCAGGGTAACTGGATTTAGGAAGGGCTGTAGCAAAGGATCAAGATTTAATTATTTGAGAATATGAACTTTAACAGACATGTGCAAAGCCACAGACCTCTGGGTGGTCCTGGGCTAGAGCCACCATTGGCACAGGGAAGCCATGGACAGTGATTGGTAGATGTGAGAACTGAGGGGAGGGAACTTGGATGGTTTCCTTAAAGATAGCGGGGTCTGAGGACTAGAGGTGGGTGGTTGGAGAGGTTTTGCTCTGAGAGGTGGTGCTTTCCTCGAAAGGAAGCTGGAGGTGGAGGCCCCTGAGACTTTCTCCATTTTGGTCATGTGAGTGATAGGAACTGATCTCATTTCTTTGCCTCAGCTATCTAAGAGCTTGGGCCTTTTGGTCCAGCCTAAACAGAGTGGGTATTTAAGCCCTATTCCCTTCTCTCCCCTTTCTCTCTCTCTCTCCCTCTCTCTCTCTATCTCTAATACCTTTCTTCCTCCTGTTTGTAATTAAACTCCATAAAAGGTTGACTGCTGACTTGAGTTTTAATTAAGGAATTATATAGCTGAATTCCTTGGCGACCTTAAATTAATATATATCAGTCTTTTAAAGTAATTTCCTTGTCACAATATAGAAGATTTGTTGGGGATTGAAGGCAGTTGACTCTTTCTCCTCTCCAATATCCTCTTCAAAACCAGCCTAGATGTGGCTTTTGAAGAAAAAAATTGAGATTTAAATTAACAAAGGTTCCCCATTTTTCAGTATTGAAAAAATTAGAAAGAAGAAAGATATTGTAGATTAAATTCTGATCCCAAAGTTTCCAAGTGCTATAACTGCTGTAGGTCTCATCTGTGACAAGGAAATCACTTTAAAAGACTGATATATATTAATTTAAGGTCGCCAAGGAATTCAGCTATATAATTCCTTAATGAAAACTCAAGTCAGCAGTCAACCTTTTATGGAGTTTAATTACAAACAGGAGGAAGAAAAGTATGAGAGAGAGAGAGAGAGAGAGAGAAAGAGAGAGAGAGAGAGAGAGAGAGATAGAGAGAGAGAGAGAGAGAGAGAGAGAGAGAGAGAGAGAGAGAGAGAGAGAGAGAGAGAGAGAGAGAGAGAGAGAGAGAGAAGGGAATAGGGCTTAAATACCCCCTCTGTTTAGGCTGGGCCAAAAGGCCCAAGCCCTTAGATAGCTGAGGCAAAGGAAAAGATCAGTCCCTATCACTCACGTGACCAAAATGGAGAAACAGTCTCAGGGGCCTCCACCTCCAGCTTCCTTCAGAGCCAGCCTTCTCAGAGCACCACCTCTCAGAGCAAAACCTCTCCAACCAACCACCCCTAGTCCTCAGACCCCGCTATCTTTAAGGAAACCATCCAAGTTCCCTCCCCTCAGTTCTCACATCTACCAATCACTGTCCATGTCTTCCCTGTGCCAATGGTGGCTCTACCTTAACCCAGGACCACCCAGAGGTCTGTGGCTTTGCACATGTATGTTGAAGTTCATATTCTCAAATAATTAAATCTTGATCCTTTGCTGCAGCCCTTCCTAAATCCAGTTACCCTGAGTAGGGTGGAGATTGGAATACTTAAATTTTGATCTATGCTGCAGCCCTTCCTAAATCCTGTTAGGACTGAGTAGGGTGGAGATTGTAATTTCCAAGATCTGGTTCTGTCATTCCAAGTATCTCTATTGTATCAATTCTAAAATCAATCATGACTCAAAGAACTTCCTGTTCTATGCTTAAGCATAGGTCAAAGCCCTTTCCATTGTTCAGCAAAAGGTTTCTGTCCTAAAGTAATCTTAAGAAGGGAGGAGGAGGAACCTCCCATGCCAATGGGGTTCACATTCCAATAGACTATCAGTAAGAAATTTTCCAAGTATGAAATTTCCCAATGGTGAAATTTCCAACATTTATAAGTCTAAGAAATTTTAAGGTTTACACATCTCATGTGCATTGAATTTTAGCTCTTCCATACCCCTTCAAACTTTCTCTTCATTCTTAGACACTTCACTATCATCCACACCTCATTCAATCTCTTTTCAATGCCTGACAAAGTCACCATTGTAATACCACCATCCCTATCTCTCCTCTAATATCTCAAGTATTTTAATGTAGGCACTCATCTCTTCATGCCAGTACTATTGTAACAACCTGCTAGTAGTTCAATATGCCATTAATCTATCCCCACTCTAGTCTATTGCCTATTCAGAAGCTAAAGTAATCTTCCTAAAAATAATTTAGAGCGTGTCAATATCCACCAATAATTAATTCCAATTGATCCTTGCATTTCTAGAATCAAATATATTTATAGTGACCAAGCATTTATTTTGTTTCCTTCCAATGACCTCCCTCAATGCAAAAAAGAAAATAAATTATAAACAATAAATAAATTACAACAAATATGAAGATAAGTTAGGGGAAAAATCTCCACATTAGTTATATACAAAATTTATTTTTAAGAATCAATTTGGTGTTTCATAAAGTTAACTGAAAAAAGAAAATCACAGGTCCAAGTAATTGTTTTAAAAACTTCTCCAGTTGTTAGCACCCAGGCAGCACCTTTGAGGGGAACTGATACCCTGGGGTCATATCAAACAACTGGCCCTTAGAGGAATAGCAGATGGTGTCTACAGCTGTGAAAACAGATGAAAGTCTACTAGAGAGCCTGCACCAACTGTCAGAATTTGCAAATATTATAAAAAGTCAGACAATCCATCTCTTTTTCTGTGTCAGCAAGAATAACAATCATATTATATATATATATATAAGAATAAAAAAGTTATAAAGCAAAAGGCATTAAGAAAACTAAATTACCTCAAATCTACTAAGGATCAGAACTCTTAGGATATTGGGATTTTGGTGGAGAGTAATGGAAACTAGAATGTTTGTTGAATTAATTCTTATTAAATATACACAAATTAGTTGTGTTTCAGAGAGGTAGATGTAAAGTCAACAAGTATTTATTAAATAACTATTTTTATGCAAGCTAATGCAGATACTGGCAATACCAAAGTGAAGAAAAAAATTACTCTGTACCCTCAAAGATGACATTGAAAATCAAGACTGGTTTAGATCTATTAGTAATTCAGCCCAGGTGAGGTACATAGAAAACCACACAGAAGATCAAATAAATTTCTAGTCCAGTACAATTATTTTTATATATCTATGTATGAATATATATATGTTTTTGTGTATATATATTTTGCATAAAGGGATATATCATCATCAAAATGAAATAGATGGTAAAAAAAATCCTGAAGATTATCAATATGTTATCCTTCCTGAAAACAGCGTCATCATAATTTACAACTTAATACCTGACTTAATACCTAAAAGTCTTTCCATGCCATCCTCAGAAAGGAAGGGAAGATCAAACTGAAACAATAAAATCTGTCTGGAAGAGAAAATAGAGAAAGACTTCTCAGATGATCATCAATTAAATTGTTCTCCCTACTCCTAGTTTTCTCCTCTTGCTTTCAGATTTGGATAAAATATTTTATTGAATAATAAAGGAGATAGGGTCACCAAAGTTTTACTTCCATCATTTCAAGAATGTCATTTTTGAATTAAGAGAATCCTGCTAACAACAGATTCCTGTTAACAATAGAAAGCCATTTCTTAATTTAGCAAACATGACTCATTTAACCCATTGATGTGACTGAATTTGAGTGAGAGGCAAATTATTGTCATCCTCCTCCCCATCTGATTAAATAAAAAGTACTTTGTTGAAGGTCAAAATTATGTATTGCTAAGAAAGACATTGCTGATGTGTCCCTAGGATACGAAATCAACAAAAAAATTTGGTTAAAACCTATTTTTTTCATGATGAATATTATAATTTTCCCTTAAGTCCTCAGAAATTGATCTTTTCTTTTCTCCTTTTTTAAAATCCTGAATTAGTGAGAGGCAGAGTCAAGATGGTGGCTTGTAAGTAGCACAAGTTCAGACCTCTGAAAACCCTTCCTTACATATAACAAACTGGCTCCTAGGGGACTGAAAATCAAACCTAACAACAAGACAGAGCCAAGGAACCATCCTGCTGGACGCAATCCTAAAGGTACTCCCCCCAAAAGTTGAAACTTGAGAAAACGTGGGTTTAAGGGGAAGGCAGAAGGAAGGTCCCAGGACCCCTACATTCCCCCCCCCCCACCTGGAGCACTAAGCCTCCAGTGGCAGTGGGAATCTCTGCGCAGGCAAAGGCACTGGTCTCAAGGGTGTACCTTGTGGGCAGGTCTATGCCAGACTCAGAGCGTTAAACACAGGCAGCAGGGAAGGACCTGGAGAGGGAGCACAGAGCTGGCAGCCTGGTTAGAAGTGCTGAGACCCTACATATTGCTCCAGCCTTCCAGGAGGTTTTGTACTCAGAACATATCCAGTCCAACTCAGCTGAACTTAATCCCATCAAAAGTCTTCAGAGTTCAGGGAAGCCCAAACTCCAACACCCCTCCCTCACTGAATGTTGGACTTAAATCCAATGAAAAGCTTCCAGATGACAGGGAAGCTCAAACTCCAACACCCATCCCCCAGAGATTGCACTTAGAGATCTGACAAAGTTCCAAGAGAGGAGACTGACAGAAAGCCCCAAAACAAATAAAAAAATGAGAGCAGCAAGAAGACAGATAAATACAGGGAGAAAAGAAGGGGTAAATATGAACAAACAACAGAAAAAGAAGATATAAATTACAATAGATAGTTTCAGTAAACAAAACAGAGGAGGAGGGATCAGCAAATTATAAATCAGAAATTCAGGCAAACTGGATACAGGCTTTGGAAGAACTCAAAATGCAATTTAAAACACAATTAAGAGAGGCTGAAAAGAATTGGGAAAAGAACTTAAAAACTAAGATAAATCAACTGGAAACAGAAAATAGTGTCTTGAAAGCCAAAATCAACCACCTCGAAAATGAGGCAAAGGAGATGAGAGATGAGGCAAAGAGGATAAAAGATGACCTCCAAAGAAAATCACACCAGAATGAGAAGGATGTCCAAAAATCCAGGGATGAAATACAACAACTAAATTTAAGTGACCTCACAAGGAAGCAGGACACTATAAAACAAAACCAAAAGAATGAAACAATTGAGGAAAATATGAAACATCTCATTCACAAAAGGGAAGATTTAGAAAATTGTTCCAGGAGAGACAATATAAGAATCATTGGTCTACCAGAAGACCATGACAAAAGAAAAAGACTGGATATAATACTACAAGAAATTATACAAGAAAACAGCCCCAATATTCTAGCACAAGAGGGAAAAGTGGAGATTGAAAGAATCCACAGATTACCTCCTGCACTTAATGCCCAACTGACAACACCCAGGAATGTTATAGCCAAATTCAAGAACTATCAATCCAAAGAAAAAAAATTACAAGCTGCCAAGAGGAGTCATTCAAATACCATGGAAACACAGTGAGGATAACACAGTATCTGGCTGCATCTAAACTAAAGGACCGAAAGGCATGGAATATGATATTCTGGAAAGCAATTGAACTAGGTTTACAAAAAAAAATCAACTACCAAGAAAAACAGACTATATTCTTACAGGGGACAGTATTGTCATTCAACAAAATAGAAGAATTCCAAGAATTTGTAAAGAAAAGACCAGACCTGAAAAGAAAATTTGAGGTCCAAGCAAAGAACTCAAAGAGAATCATGAAAAGGTAATTAAAAAAGTGGAAAAAAGAATAACAAAACAAACCAACAAAAAAACCCTTTTTTTAGAGATGCAATATGTTAAAGTGATATGTATCACTATAAGAAAAGAGGTCATTGGTAACTCTTAAAAACTGTTGTCATCACCTGGGCACCTAGAAGATTTACTCTTTGAGGGAACAGTGACAAACTGTATAGGATGAAATAACAAGATATAAATAGGTATATAGATATATGTATGCATAAATACATATACATGTGTGAATATATATATATATAACTAGAGCTAAAAAAGAGGTTAATACTAAAAGAAATGGGAAAAGAAATAAAAGGGGATAAATTTATATGCCACAAAGAAGCTCATGGCAGGAGGGATGAGAACATTAATACATAGGAAGGTCAAAGATGTAAGAGACAGGAAATACTCAACTCTGACATGCATTGAAATTAACCCAAAGAGGGAACAACAATCCAATCCATTGGGTCAGAGAATAGATTCGCTCCCTATAAGGAAGTAGAAGGGTAACAAATGGATTTCTGGGGTGGAAAACAGTATAAGGGAGGGGAGGGTGAGGGATAGTTTTAAAAAGACTGCAAAGAAAATAAAGGGGGAATACAAAGGGAAGGGGTAGAAACAGAAGTAAAATAAGGATGGGAACAAGGGGACTGATTAAAAACAAACAATCGTGTAGATGAAATAGTGAAAGAAGAAAAGGCAGGACCAGAGGTAGAAATCAAAATGCTGGGAAATACACACCTGGTAATCATAACTCTGAATATGAATGGAACGAACTCACCCATAAAATGCAAGTGATTAGCAGAGTGGATTAGAATCCAAAACCATACCATATGCTGTCTACAAGAAACACATATGAGGAAGGTAGATACACATGGGGGAAAGTAAAAGGATGGAGCCAAATTTATTGGGCATCAAATGATAAAAAGAAGACAGGAGTCACAATCATGGTATCAGAAAAACCCAAAGTAAAAATAAGTCTAGTTTAAAGTGACAGGGAAGGTAATTATATCTTGATAAAGGCAGTATAGACAATGAGGAAATATCAGTACCCCACATGTATGCACCAAATGGCATAGCATCCAAATTTCTAAAGGAGAAACTAGTGAAGCTAAAGGATGAAATACATCAAAAAACTATACTAGTGGGAGACTAAACCTTCCTCTATCCAAAGTAGACAAATCAAACCAAAAAATTAATAAGAAAGGTGAAAGAGAAGTGAATGAAATCTTATAAAAATTAGAGTTAATAGATATGTGGAGAAAAATAAATAGGGACAAAAAGAATATACCTTCTTTACAGCAGCACATGGTACATTCACAAAAATTGACTGTGTACTAGGGCATAAAAATATTGCAAAGAAGTGCAAAAGAACAGAAATAATAAATGAGGTTTTCTCAGATCACACTGCAATGAAAATAATTATTAGTAAGGGTACATGGAGAGGTAAATCAAAAATTAATTGGAAATTGAATGATACAATTCTTCAAAACTGGTTAGTTAAAGAACAAATTATAGAAACAATTAATAACTTCATTTAAGAAAATGGCAATGATGACACATCCTTTCAAAAGCTATGGGATGCAGCCAAAGCAGTACTGAGGGGGAGATTTATATCCTTGAGTTCATATATTAACAAATTAGGGAGCGCAGAGGTCAATGAATTGGGCATACAAATTAAAAAACTAGAAAGTGAACAAATTAAAAATCCTCAGAAGAATACTAAATTAGAGATCCTAAAAATCAAAGGTGAAATTAATAAAATTGAAAGTCAAAGAACTATTGATTTAATAAATAAGACTAGAAGCTGGTACTTTGGAAAAAAAAACAAATAAAATAGACAAAGTACTGGTCCATATAATTAAAAAAAGGAAAGAAGAAAACCAAATTGACAGTATCCAAGATGAAAAGGGAAACCTTACCTTTAATGAAGAGGAAATTAAGTCAATCATTAAAAACTATCATGCCCAATTATATGGCAATGAATATGGCAATCTAGGTGATATGGAATACTTACAAAAATATAAATTACCTAGACTAACAGAGGAAAAATAGTTTACCTAAACAACCCCATATCAGAAAAAGACATTGAAGAAGCCATCAAAGAACTCCTAAGAAAAAATCCCCAGGTCCACATAGATTCACAAATGAATTCTACCAAATATTCAAAGAACAAATAACCCCCAATATTAAACAAACTATTTTCCAGAATAAACAAAGAAGGAGTTCTACCAAATTCAATGTATGTCACAAATGTTGTACTGATCCCAAAACCAGGCAGGTAAAAAAACAGAGAAAGATACCTATAGACCAATCTCCCTAATGAATATAGATGCAAAAATCTTAAAAAGGATACTAGCAAAAAGATTTCAGCAACATCACAAGGGGTATTCACTATGACCAGGTAGGATTCATACCAGGAATGCAAGGATGGTTCAATATTAGGAAAACCATCTACATAATTGACCATATTAACAAGCAAACTGACAAAAATCATGATTGTCTCAATAGATGCAGATAAAACCTTTTATAAAATACAACACCCATTCCTATTGAAAGCACTATAAAGTATAGGAATAGAAGGGCCTTTCCAAAAAATAATAAACAGTATATATCTAAACCCATCAGAAAACATCATCTGAAATGGGGATAAACTAGAAGCCTTCCCAGTAAGATCAGGAGTGAAACAAGGTTTATCTCTATTTAATTATTTCTATGGATAGTCAACACTTGGTTATGATGTTGCTGAGTTTGTGAGAAATGTATCCTATAGGTATATATTATTTTGTAATGAATACTTATCAAATCTTTAAAGTTAGCTCCTCTGCTACTGTCTTCTGTCTTCATATTGTTACTATGTAGTGTTTTTTTGCAACTATAATGAAAATGTGTAGTGTTATAATGGCACAAAGTCCTTATAATTAATTTCCATAATCAGTCTGTGTTCCTCATCATTGTATTGATTTGTTTTTCAATGTCTTTGTGATAGTTCAATTGTCCTTTATGCTGTCATCTATGTTTCTTCTATGTTGTCTTCTCCTTTGTCTTGAACTTGATCTCTATCTTCATTTCATTCCTCTTCTTGAATAATTTCTTCTGATATCTTTTGACTTCAGTCTTGTTGTCTGATGCAATCTCTTCTGCTGTAGCTTTTTTCACATGAAAGCAATGCAGCCATGTTTCTTTCTCTAATACATACATAGTTAATGGTGTGGTCAAAATAACATGGAAATGTCCTACCCATAATGGTTGTCCTGCACTAGTTCTATTAACGTTATTTAAGTAAACTGAATTCCCAGGTTTTATCAAATGGAGTGCATAATCTAATGGACCCCCTTGAGTTAAAATTCCCATTTCTTGTAATTCTCTAACCCTGCTTTGTAACTCTTTGATATATTCAGCAAGTGCAAGATCCCCTCCAAGCATAGATAAATAAGCTGTTTTAAAACATTTTGCCTGCAATGGTGAATGTCCAAATAACATTTCATATGGTGAGATATGCACATCTCCTCTTGGTCTAGTGCGCAGATAGAACAGTGCTAGAGGCAAAATCTCTGGCTACTTCAAATGAGTTTCCATGCATAATTTCCCAACCATAGCTTCAATTTCTTTGTTTAGTCTCTTCACCTGCCCAGAACTTTGAGAGTGATATGGGACTTGAAATTTTGGTGTGATACCCAGATTCTCATGAACTTGTTTTAGAACCAAAATCTGTCAAATGGCTTCCTTTGTCAGAATCTACTCTTAGTGATATACCATATCTTGGAAAGATCTCTTTCAACAAGATTTTGGCTACAAAGTTTGATGTGTCTTTACTAGATGGAACAGCTTCTGGCCATATAGTTAGTTGGTCCACTATTATTAGACAAAATTTAAACTGTCCTGATATGGGCAGTTTGATATAATCTATTTGCAAATGCTCAAATGGTGTGCAAGCTAGTGGATGACCACCAAAAGCCTTTTGCTTAAATGTCCTTTGGTTAAATTGTGCACATGCAGAGCAAGCTGAGCAGATCTCATTTACCACTGTGCTAATTCCTGGAGCTAACCAAGTTCTTTTAATAGTATCAATTAAAGCTTGTGATCCAAAATGCTTCTTTTTGTGTATTGCTTGACAGATGTAAGAATAAAATGCTTTTGGAAGAAATGGTTTTCCCACTGATGCTATTCAAATCCCATTTTTTTCTAGCTCCAAAATTTTGCTCTCACTTCTGAACCTCTTTGTCATTGTATGCTTTTTCTAAATCTGTGGTATCTATAACAGTGAAATTCATAATGTAAGCTGGAGCATTTTGCACAGTATATCATGCAGCCATATCTGCCCTATGATTTCCTCTGGCAACTAAGTGTTGTCCTAAAGAATGCCCTTTGCAGTGAATCACTGCCAACTGTTTTGTTAGTTGGAGATATGATAGTAATTCTCACATTATTTCTGCATGAGCTATTCTTTTCCCATTAGCTGTTAAAAATCCTCTCTGAAGCCATAGTGAACTGTTAGCATGCGAAATTGCAAATGCATATTTGGAATCAGTGTATATAGTTGCATGTTTGTCTCTTGCAAGCTCACATACATGTTTTAAAGGGATTAATTCTGCTCCCTGATGCACTAGGTTCCTAGGTAGTGAAGCAAACAATAGGGTCTCAAATTCACTTACTACTGTAGCACCTGTAAATCTTATTCCATTTTGCATATATGATGATCTACCTGTGAATAAGATCAGGTCAGGTTTGTCAAGAGATATGTCAGATTTTCTTGAGGTCTTTCTATACAGTTTCACAATTGGGCAAGGTTTCCCCTTTGTTGGTAAATCAGGTAATAATGTAGCTGGATTTAAGGTGTTTCATCTCTTACGTATTATATGTTCATTCCCCAAAAGCACTATATCATATTTAGCCAGGTGCTGATCTGAAAATGCCTGCATTCTAAACTTTTGGAGAAGTGTCTCAATTTCATATTAACAATAAATAGTCAGTGGGCAGCCTAACACTAAATCTGCAGATTTGGTAACAAGCAATGCAGTTGCTGCCACCCCTTTTAAGCATGGAGCTATTCCTGCAGCTATGGGATCTAGTTGACCAGAATAATATGCAATATGACATTGGTTTGGTCCTAAGCTCTGTGTCAAAACACTTGAAGCTATTCCCTTTCACTCATGGACATAGATCAAGAATGGTTTTGAATAATTAGGGATACTAAGAAGAGGAACTGATAATATTGTCTCTTTGAACTTTGCAAATGCTCTGGTTTTAGCTTCAGTGGATCTTTCTCAGTGTTTTTTTGTTAAAGCAGTGAGTGGTTTTGAAAGTTCACCATAATTAGGTATCCATGTCTGCAAAAACCTGTGGTTCCTAAGCTAACTCTGAGTTGCCTTTTGGTCTTAGGGGCACTCAGCTTTTGTTTGCTACTCTCTTTTGGAAAATGCTTCTGGACCCCTCAGACAGCACAAATCCTAAATATTCTATGTGAGGAAGACACTGTTGAAGTTTAGTTTTTGATATTTTGTTTCCCCTCTTATAGAGCTCACACAGAAGATTTTTACAATCACATAGGTGCACTTTTGAAGATGGTGATGCTAGAAGTAAATCATCTACAAAGTGAATAATTTTATTGTCCTTAAACTGAATATTTTTCAAATATTTTTTCAAGATTTGAGAAAAAAATGAAGGACTTTCACAGAATCTTTGTGGCAAATGGGGCCATGAATATTGATTTCCCTGCCATGTGAATGCAAATATCTTAGGTGAATCTTTGTGTAGAGTTATTGAGAAAAATGCAGAACATAAATCAACCACAGTAAAATATTTTTCATGACTTGGGATAAATGAAATGATGGTTAGTAGGACTTGGTACAACTGTGTAAAATTTTATTACATGATCATTAACATCTCTTAAATCTTGAATGAATCTATAGACTATTAACAGATTTATTATCGTGGTAATCCCATCAAGTGTGTATTGTGGAATGCACAGTGGTGGACCTTCTTTAGTTAGCATGTTAACGGGGGTTGCTGATTTTAATAAACATGCATCTGTAGAATCTGTAGCCCATAAGCCTTTCGGAATATCATCTGTATCTGATAGATGTTATTTCCTTCCCCCTCTGATTCTACTGTATCTAGGAATAATACAGGGAAAAGGGTTAGGGATTCTTCTGGAAGTTTTAAGGAAATATCTCCAGTTGGGGTACATACTATCATTGCTCTCAATTTACAAAAAAGTTCCTTACCCACTATATTCACTGGGGAATTTGGCATTAAAGGAGTGTTCTGCACTAAGAAGTCCAAATGAAAACATTCTTTGTTTTAGGTTTTTGACTTTTTGCAGTCTTCCTGTCACACCCACAACTTCTATTGAACCCACTACTTTGCACTTCTGAGGGGATTTCTGCAACATACATTTGGCAGCACCTGTGTCTAAGAGGCAAGCATAAATGTGTGTTCCTATTTTTAGGTTTACATGGGGTTCTGTGCTATTTTCTGGAGAATGGACAGGTATCACAGGACCTAACACACTAGGATCAGGAAAACTCAACACTTGTTCCTGTTCCTCATTCTCTAATTTGATTTCTCCTGCACTAATTTCCCAAGTTTTTAAAACCTTTTTGTAATTTTCGATAGATTTTATTCCATTGCCCATACTTCCTAGTCCATTTTCTCCATATACTAGATTTTTAACTGCATAGGCCTTGGAACACCTTAATAATGAAGTTACACCTTTTTGCAGATAGAGTTTTTGGAGATTCCCACTAGCTACTTGGGAATATTTTGGACGAGTATCTGCTTTGACATATTTTTGCATGGTATTCAGGTCTGTGGCTTGTGAATTATGGTAGCATCCAGTATCAAAATAATTTGTGTAGTTTAGTTTCCCATACTGGAATGCATTATTAAATCCATTATTAAACCCCTAATTTCTATATCCGTTTTGCCTGAATCCTTTAAAGTGATTAAATCTATTGTCCCAGTTTCCCCTGAAGCTTTGTACAAAGAATTTGACCCTAATTCTGTAGTCTCTCATGAGATGGTCAGGTCTATTACAAAGAAAACATCTTGGGGTTTGTCTGCATTGTCTGGAATTGTAATTATTTCTGGGTGGTTTATAAATTCTTAGTGTAGCTACTGTATTTTCCTGCAATTCATTGGATTTCATATTTTGTTTAAGCTCTGTAATTTCTTTGGTCAAGTTATCAATTATATCATTTTTCTCTTATTATCACCTATCTTTCTCATCTTGGAAAACATAGTTAGCAATTCTTTAAATTTCTTTCAAGACCCATGTCAAACCAATTTGAAGTTACTCTGAAAATAATTTCAGAACTGCCTGTAAATATGTTTTACAAAATCATCTGTTAAAATATCAAACCCAATCCATTTTTCTGCACAGTCAATAATCCTATTGAGGAAAGTGGAGGGAGTCTCTCCCACTTCCTGCTTTAGGTGCTCAAATGTAGACAAGGTTCCTGGGTTTCTAGAATTGTTTCTCATAGTTTCAATTATTGCCTCACTGGATGTAGTTAAGTCTTTGTACCCCACAAAAGAGTTATATTCCCAATCAGGATTCCAAATTGGTGAATTGGGAATTTGGTAGTTATTATTAGTATCCTGTATAATCTGCTATTTCTCCCTTTTTGTTAATAATTCATCCATAAGGATGTCAAGTCCAAATAAGAAGGATTATAAAGCTTAACTAAACACTTGAACTGCTTTACAACACTCATGGGTTCTTCTTCATATGATGAAATATTTTTCTTAAAACTGTCTACATCAACTTTTGTAAATGTTTCGTGACACATGAGATTCACTATACCATGCTCTGAGGATATTCTAAGTACCTCCCTGAGCTGGTTTACTTTCTAATGCTTCAGTTTTCATTTCTAATTTAGTTGGATTATCTGATTTAGTTGCACCTTCTAATTTAGATGCATCATGTTCTTTAGTTTCTGCCATTGTCCCTTTAGCCTTGAATAATTCCTCATATTGAATTTACATCCTATATAGTTTTGTCTCTAGATAGTTCACTTTTAACATTAGATCACTCTTTGCCATAGCTTGCTTTTAAATGTTTAAACACAATTGCAAAAGATTTGATCATCATGTAAAAGCACATGATAAACAATAGTAGCACAGGGACATAGGAGATTAGTTGTAGGAGTGTAAATGAGAGTAGTGGCAGTAGAAAGTCATAGGTAATTACATTTTGTATATATTCTGGTAAAAGAGTGTAAATGAGAGAAGTCATATCTAACAGTGAAAATCCCATGGTGATTTTATGTAGCTAATTCACCAGGTTTTCTGAGAGTATGGAGTCTTTGTATCAAGTTGACTAGCCAAGTAGATTTCAGTTCACTGATACCACAGCTTGCAGTGAAACTGTCAACTCTAGCTGCTTCCACAGACCCTCTGCTGAGATAATGCTTCCAAGTACCAAAATTGAAAATTGGACTCTTAAGATCAGACATTTAGGTTCTTTGTCCTATTTAGCTCACCAAGTCATAAAAATAAAAAAGATAATGGCAAGCTACACAAAATAGATGTAATAAAAACTGTTCAATATAGGTTCAAAACTGTTCAGATATACTTTTGATAGATGTAATCAAAATATCCTCAGTGATGAAGTGAAGGTCAAATGTAAACTTCCCTTTAGGGCCAGGCACAAAGATGCTAAAGAGACTCATAAAAATAAAATATTTATTGAAATATATAAGGATAAAGAAGGATTTCTAATTCTAAGAGATTCTAAATTCCACCCAAATAAACTCCAAGGTTCCACAAGAAAATGCTTTTCCTATTTTCCACAGGCTACACTAATCCTCCCTGATCTGACTAACCCAAATTTATACTATCTAAATAAAACTACTGCTATTATCCTTATAAAACTTAACTACCTTCAAATTGTAAAATAGCAAAGGCTAGCTGGCTGAGTCTCAACAAGAATTGTTAGGACTCTGAATTGCAACAGACTTAGAATCCTAACCAAAGACCAAGTTTTTCTTTGGTCTTCTCAGAGTTAAACAATCTATAAAAATAACATTAGATATTCAATAGTATTTTCCAAGTTGGGAAAGGAAAACAATGAGCTCCTTCAGGTCTTTCCCTCAGACAGAGAGAGAGGCAAAGATGTTACATCCTCCAGCCCTGAGAGTCTCTGAGTGTGTGTCTCTGCCAATTGCCCGAGATCAAATCCCACCTGCCACAGAGTATAATTGACATAGAAAAACAGTTATAACTGTCATATCTGAAATTAACATACTCTCTCAGTTCTGCTTCAAAATCCAGTTCTTTTCTCAAGACAGGCACTTTATTTCTTATCTCTAAACTAATAAGACAATATTTATTTTCTAATTTCATCCCTATACCATGAAATAATTAGTTTCTAGATGGTCAATTCTGATTTTTAAGGCCTGGTTTTCCTTTGTCAGTTTTTGTGTCTTTTTAAATTACCCATTTCTTCTTGTACCACTTTCATTTCTCTTTTCATCCCTTTCATTTCTCTTTCCCACTTTTCATATGCCTCTCTTAATTGGTTTTTAAAGTCTTTTTTTGAGTTCTTCCTGAATCTGTGTCAAATCCATATTATTCTTTTGGAGTTAGTGTGTGTTTCCGTTCATTGTCCCTTCCTGTGTCTGTACATTGTTTTTTGACTCCATAAAAATTCTTTAGAGTTAGGTACATTTTTGTTGTTTTCCCATTTTTTCTATCTAATTTTAGGTAAGCTTAGGGGGGAATGATGTGTTGGTCTTCGTCCACTAGTCTTGAGCAGATTGTTCCATCATTTATCCCCTTCTCTTTTGAGTTTTCTTTCTCTACCAATTTAAAACTTCTGCTACCTTCAAACAAATCCAAATCTCCTAATCTTTAAAAAGTCTTTCTACTAGAAATTCCCAATATTTTGTGCATTATGATTCATTGGCATTTGGGTGAAGTACACCTCTGAAGAATAGTTTCAATTCATTTAATAAAATTCTAAATTTCACTTTAAGATCAGTGAAAGCTGATGAATTTTCACTGTGTCCAGGGATCTCTGAAATTCTTTCATAGACTTCTGAGAATTCTATATTTTTCATTTAAGAAGTTATGAATTTGATTATCTCCTTGGAATTTATCTATATCATTCTGTAATTAATGATTGAACCTTAAATTTTTTATAATATCTTAATATTTTAAACATTAATATAGTTCAAATCTATAGTAGCAGAACTCTTTCTGTCTTACTGATTCCATCCTAATAGGACTTTTAAATACAGATTATATTTTCTACATCATTTTTTCTGGATTTTGCTTCTTGGATTGCACTGTGTTGTGTTGTGGATTGAGGTAAACCAGGATTCATGAAAGAATGAAGCACCAATTTGGCCTTTTTATATAGGATTGGTAGAAAGTTTTATATCTTAGAATTTAAAGTACATGGTCAAAATAGGCAAAGGTAGATACATGGTAGATGAATAGGCAGTTAACAGTGATTAAGCTATAAATCTAGCAGGAAAGAAGTTAGGCTATTACCCCAAAAGTAGTCAGCCTTGCCTGTGAAGGATAGTTAGACTTTTTGTTTCCAGTTTGGTCCCCCAGGGTTGGAAATGGTGTCCTCCAAAGTAACTACTCCATTAGTATCAGTGTCTGTGGGTAATTAAATTTCCCTAAAGCATATCTGAGTATTTGTCTGGAGTTAGGGTAGTCTTTCAAATTATCTCCATTTCTTTGAAGACCTTGCCTCCAGCAATTTAAAAGATTCTTAAGTAGAAGTTTTCTCAAAGGAAGTAAAATGAATTTGAAAGGAGTGGGAAAGGCAGCATTGGAAGAAGGGCCCCAAGGAGCACATTTCCACATTGGATACACTCAAACTGGGAGAAGGCAAAACTTGTTCTTTAGAAAATGTGGCTGGTTTAGTGTTGATACACTAGTGAAAAGCTGCCAATATGGAGGAGCAAGAAACATAGTCATGCAGGATTGAATTTAAGGCAAAAACATGGCATTCATTCCAAAATGTCTCTTCCCCTTCATTTAGAACTCTTTGCTCTTACCTGCCACCAGAGATGGGATTAAGAAGGTTTTTTTGACTGGATCTTGAAGGCTAATTATCTCAGTGAAAACATTAAATTCACTCTCTTTGAATTTGACCTACATCTTTTTATCAGCTGAAGAAGTTGTATTACATTTGGACAAACAGAAGCACTGGAAACTTAAGCTGATATTCATATCTACTCTAAACAGAAATGATCCTTTTTGCAATAAGTATTGTATTCGCCCAACTTCAAAGACTTTTTCACTTAATGCTGCCAAAGTTTAGCCATTCTACAAAAGTTAAGCTTTTAAACTCTTTGAAATAGGTGCCAAAATTAGCTTGTGAAAAAACCTTAGACCCAAAATCTTTGAATGCATAATGAAAACTAAAAAACTAATGTGAGACTTTCAGCAAATTAATTAAAATTTTGTGAGACTGCATATTCAGATGCACTTAATGTAGTTTGCTGTAAATATTATTCAGTCAACTTACAAATTAACAATTAAATTTGATTGAACAATTAAGGTTCTAATATGTAAAGATCTCCATTATAAATATTCAAAATTCAAAAAGTACATCATGAGATATTAATAGAATTGTCTCAGAGAAAATTTATTTTAATATTTAGGAATATAAATACTTATTCAACATCAAAAATATCTTGCTTTAAATGGCATATCAATTTGATGATCAATGAATCCAAGAAATGGCATGGGCCCAGTTTTGAGATATTGCAAATAATCTGTTTAATATGTGTTTCTCCTTGTCCAGAGTAAGTCTTATTGGGAAAAAAAAATCTACTTTTGTTATAGGGCTATGCAATACTTTTGCAAATATACTAAGATTTTAAGGCAGTGTAAAGATTAAAAAGAACATTCAATAATCCAAGTATTAATATTAATACTATTTATTAAAATCAACTTAGTGCAAAAGGGAAAAGTAAAGCCAAAGAAAGAAAAAATAATTTTCACTTCCTCCATGCCAGTACAAGCCAGAGAAACAGCATGGGTGAAAAAGGGAAACTCCAAGCTGCCAGCAATGTATGGTGATGCACGAACAAGAAAGTGAAAAAGGAATTGTGGGAAATGTAGTTTCTAGGGACCAAGATTCTAAATCAATACATACCCTCTCTGTGATCCTTTGGTACACCAGTCTCCTCAATGGATCATGAAAACATAACTAACTTATAACTTGAATTAGAGGTATATATAAATATTACAGTTTTTAAATGGAAATTACAATAATTTGGGAATAAGGGGAAAATAAAAGAGAAAAGGAACAAAACCAAAAATAGGTGCATTTACAAAAAGCCAATTAGGGGGCAGTCCCCTTTGGCATGAGAGTGTATACTCAAAACAAAAGCATTCAACCTTCCCAAAGTTCAAATTTGCCATATCTCAATGTTCACTCTGGATCTTCTGGTGCAGCATGTGGTCTCTGCAGGCATCTTCATGGCGCCTTCTAGATTCTGGAAGGTCTCTTATTCTAAATTAGGCTCAAATTCAAATCAAATTTTACAACAATAGCATAGTCCCCCCTGAGGAAAATTATAATACTCTTCCCCCATGAGGAGATTACAGGGATACATGTAGGAATTACACAGGGATACATGGTCGAGTCATAAGGCATATGAATCTAGTATTAAAAATATCAAAGGAGTCAAAGAAATTAAATTTAAAAATAATCTCTCAGTCAGATATAAAATATAAAAAGAAAACTTGAAAAAGTTCTAGGAAGAATGAAAAAAGAAAAAATATCACAACTCACAACAGGTTCTTGTAGAGATCCATGTCCCATAAGCATACAACAACAATCAGCCACTAACCCAGTTTAGCAGTCCTGACTAAAGTAAGTTGTCACATCAGGACAGAAAATGGAAAAAGAGAATGGATTTGAAGAGAAATGGGAAATAGAATTCCCTGAATCAACCTTTTCTTTGATTTTTCAGGATAATGGAGCCAGAACAATGATGTAACATGCTTGATATAGGGGGTGGTACAAGGAAATCCTGAATTTAATACATGTGAAACAGCTGCTACCTCGAGGCTCACACATGATCAAGTCATTGTGCTTTTTGTGCATAATGTCATCAATCCCAGTAGGGTTAGCTTGGTTTCCTTTACATTTTTGTTCTCTTTTGACACTTTGTAGGTCAATTTCTGTCCTCCTTGGTGGTCCATTTGTCCTTGGATAAAACATAATCATTGAGGAAAAGTCTCAGAGTATTTAAATAATTAGTGGCAAGTTGCCATAGTCCAAATCTTTATGCGTATGCTTTTTATATGTTAGATAAAAGGTCATCTTAGGTTATGCTTTGCAAAACGTAAAAGTAGTTAAAAAAACTTTTTCAATACTATTGACATCTTTTTCAAAGGGAAAAATGAGAAAAGAAGGAAAAAATAAATACTGTATGACACATGTAGGAAAGAAACAAAACATTTAAATTGTATATATTTCCTAATTACAGAGGTAAAGTATAGAGATTAGTTTTCAAAAAAAATGATTCATTTCCTCTTTGACTTTCCATGATCCTCAGTGTGAGTGCAAATGCGATAGATAAAACGATGTGAGTGCAAATGAGGTAGATAAAGTAATAATATATTAAAGAAAATACAAAAAAAAATAGAAAAGGCACACAATGTTACAAAAGGCACATCCGGTTAATGTAGGTCACTAATAAAGATTTTCTTCTATGAGGTAGTATATGTGTTGCCCTACAAGGCAATGTGTGCAAAAAGAAGGATCAACCAAATAAAGTGCAAAAAAATAGTACAAATCCAGCAAAAAAGAAGTCTAATCACAATCAATAGTCAAATACCATCAGTGCAAGCAATTATTCATCATCAACAGAAGGTACTCATTTTACATAGCTACAATGAATCCAAGAGTCCCTTTCTCCAATTTTTATGGTTGTTGGTATAGTTAGTACTAGTAGTGTACTTAGTGTAGTATAATTAGGACCTGAAATGGCCTGTCATAAGCAGGTTCAGTTGACCCAGGGCATTTAAAATGAATTATATATACACTATCACCTGGGGTTAAATCATGAAGTGAGAAATCTATGGAGCTCAACAGCAGCACCAGAGTCATGGTGTTCTCACAATTTTGTTTGTAATTGTCTTATATATGTAGAAATAGTTGTATTTCTTCCTAACAGTGAGGTATAGGAAGGGGATAAATGGTTGTGCCAGAATGGGTGGATGTCCAAATAGCATCTCTAATGGCTAGATGTGGAAATCACCTCTGAGTCTGCTTTTGAGATAAAATAGGGCCAGAGGTAGGATTTTGTGTCATTTTATTTTTATTTTTTTAAACTTTATTTTATTTGGTCATTTTCATACATTATTCAATGGAAACAAAGATCATTTTCTTTTCCTCCCCCCCTCCTTGTGACACCCCTCCCCTAGCTAATGCATGATTCCACTGGGTATCACATGTGTCCTTCCTCCCAACCCATTTCCTTGTTGTTGGTATTTGCATTAGGTTGCACATTTAGTGAGCATTTAGAGAGAGTAATCTCTCCGCAATCATATCCCCTCCAAACCTGTAGTCATACAGTTGCTTTTCCTTGGTGTTTTTACTCCCACAGTTTATCCTCTGCTTGAGGACAGTATTTTTTTCTCATAGATCCCTGCAGATTGTTTAGGGACATTGTATTGACACCAATGGAGAAGTCCATTATGTTAGATTGAACCACAGTGTATCAGTCTCTGTGTACAATGTTCTCCTGGTTCTGCTCCTTTCACTCTACATCACATCCTGGAGGTTGTTCCAGACTCCATGGAATTCCTCCACTTTATTATATCTTTTAGCACAATAGTATTCCATCAGCAGCATATACCATAGTTTGTTCAGCCATTAGCCAATTGAAGGGCATCTCCTCATTTTCCAATTTTTTGCCACCACAAAGAGCACAGCTATGAACATTCTTGTAAAAGTCTTTTTCCTTATTATCTCTTTGGGGTACAAACCCAGCAGTGCTATGGCTGAATCAAAAGGCAGACAGTCTTTTATTGCCCTTTGAGCATAGTTCCAGATTGCCCTCCAGAATGGTTGGATCAATTCAGAACTCCACCAGCAATGAATTAGTGTTCCCAGTTTGCCACACACGCCCACCCCCAGCATTCATTATGTAGCTCTCTCAGAGGGGAGAGAAGCCTCAAGGTAGGAAGATAGAGACAGGATAGAAGTTTTAGATACCACGAGGGGGATGACGGAGTCAAATTAGAGATATGAGGTGGTCAGAATGAGTCTTTATTAATTATCAATTAGCCACAGCCAAGCTCTGATCAAAGGACCATTCCGAAGGTTTTTACCAGTCCAGAGATCCATATTAATACCACACAGGTCAGAGAGATGAATAGAGAAAGATTAAAGATGGAGCTTGGCCAGAGGCCAAGCTCCTGCAAGGACAGCCATCAGCTAGCCTGAAAGAGGAGAGAGAGAGAGATGCAGAGCTTGCTGGGCTACTTATACTCTCTGATACACAGTACATAGGGATGATCCTCATTGGTTAATGACAAGGTATAGGTGTGGTTTCTCTTAACTAGGCGAGAACAAAGAAACTTGTTTTCCCCCCTAACTTGGGAGAAGCTGGGGTCAAAGGTCAGAGGCCTTCCCAGCCATGAGCATGCTCTCTTTTAAGGCAATCTGCACATACCAACTGTTCCCCTTGCCCATAGCTAGGGGCGGACTGCTACACATTACTTTCCTTTGCTGTCATATTGGCCAATCTGCTAGGTGTGTGGTGTTACTTCAGAGTTGTTTTGATTTGCATCTCTCTGATTATAAGAGATTTAGAACATTTTTTCATGTGCTTATTAATAGTTTGATTTCTTTAACTGAAAACTGCCTATTCATGTCCCTTGTCCATTTTTCAATTGGAGAATGGCTTGATATTTTGTACAACTGGTTTAACTCTTTATAAATTTGAGTAATTAGACCTTTGTCAGAAGTTTTTGTTATGAAGATTGTTTCCCAATTTGTTGTCTCCCTTCTAATTTTAGTTCCATTGGTTTTGTTTGTACAGAAACTTTTTAATTTGAGGTAGTTAAAATTATTTATTTTACATTTTGTGACTCTAAGTCTTGCTTGGTTTTAAAATCTTTCCCTTCCCAAAGGTCTGACATGTATACTATTCTGTGTTCACCTAGTTTACTTATAGTTTCCTTCTTTGTGTTCAGGCCATTCACCCATTCTGAGTTTATCTTGGTGTAGGATGTTAGGTGTTGTTAGGTGTTAGGTGTTCCAATTTTCCCAGCAGTTTTTATCAAATACTGAATTTTTGTCCCAAAAGCTGGGGTCTTTGGGTTTGTCAAAGACTGTCTTACTTGGGTCATTTACCCCAAGTCTATTCCACTGATCCTCCTTTCTGTCTCTTAGCCAGTACCAAATTGTTTTGATGACCACTGCTTTGTAATATAGTTTGAGATCTGGGACTGCAAGGTCACCTTCCTTAGTATTTTTTTTCCATTATTTCCCTGGATATCCTTGATCCTTTATTCTTCCAAATGAACTTTGTTATTATTTTTTTTTAATTCAGTAAAAAAGTCTTTTGGAAGTTCAATGGGTATGGCACTAAATAGATAGATAAGTTTGGGTAGGATGGTCATTTTTATTGTTAGCTCGTCCCACCCATGAGCAATCAATGTTTTTCCAATCGTTTAGATATAGTTTTAATTGTGTGGAAAGTGTTTTGTAGTTGTGTTCCTATAGTTCATGTGTTTGTCTCGGCAGATAGATTCCTAAGTATTTTATATTGTCTTGGGTGACTTTAAATGGAATTTCTCTTTCTAATTCTTGCTGAACTGTGTTGGAGATATATAGAAATGCTGATGACTTATGCGGGTTTATTTTGTATACTGCAACTATGGTAAACTTGTTGATTATTTCCACTAGCTTTTTGCTTGATTCTCTAGGATTCTTTAAGTAAATCATCCTATCATCCGCAAGGAGTGATAGCTTGGTCTCCTCATTGCCAATTTTAATACCTTCAATTTCTTTTTCTTCTCTAATTGCTACTACTAGTGTTTCTAGTACAATATAAAATAGTAATGGTGATAATGCGCATCCTTGTTTGACTCCTGATCTTATTGTGAAGGCTTCAAGTTTTTCCCCATTGCAGATGATGTTTGCTAATGGTTTTAGATATATACTGTTTATTATTTTTAGGAAAGGCCCTTCAATTCCTATACTTTCTAGTGTTTTTAATAGGAAATAGGTATTGTATTTTATAAAAGGCTTTTTCTGCATCTATTGAGATAATCATGTGATTTTTGTCGGTTTGCTTGTTAATATGGTCAATTATGTGGATGGTTTTCCTACTTGCATTCCTGGTATGAATCCTACCTGATCATAGTGGATAACCCTTGGGATGACTTGCTGGAGTCTTTTTGCTAGTATCCTATTTAAGATTTTTGCATCTATATTCATTAGGGAGATTGGCCTATAGTTTTCTTTCTCTGTTTTTATTCTGCCTGGCTTTGGGATCAGTACCATGTTTAGGTTGTAAAAAGAATTTGGTCGAACCCTTTCTTGGCTTATTCTGTAAAATAGTTTGTATAATATTGGGATTAGTTATTCTTTGATTGTTTGATAGAATTCATTTGTGAATTTATCTTTACCTGGGTATTTTTTCTTATGGAGTTCTTTGATGGCTTTTTCAATTTCTTATTCACTTATGTGGTTGTTTAGGTAATTTATTTCTTCCTCTTTTAGTCTAAGCAATTTATATTTTTGTACGTATTCATCCATATCACCTATATTGTAATATTTGTTGCCATATAATTGGGCAGAGTAGTTTTTAATGATTACCTTAATTTGTTCTTCATTAGAGATAAGGTCTCCCTTTTCATCTTGGATACTGTCAATTTGGTTTTTTTCATTCCTTTTTTTAATTAGACTGACTAGTACTTTGTCTATTTTATTTGTTTTTTCAAAGTACCAGCTTCTAGTCTTATTTTTTAAATGAATAGTTTTTTTTACTTTCAATTTTATTGATTTCTCCTTTGATTTTTAGGATCTCTAATTTAGTATTCATCTGAGGATTTTTAATTTGTTAACTTCCTAGTTTTTTAAATTTCCATGCCCAATTCATTGACCTCTGCCATTCGTAATTTCCTAATATATGAACTTAAGGATATAAATTTCCCCCTGAGTACTACTTTGGATGCATCCCATAGGTTTTGAAAGGATGTCTCACCATTATTGTTTTTCTTCAATAAAATTATTGATTGTTTCTATGATTTATTTTTTAACTAGCCAGTTTTGGAGAATCATATTGTTTAATTTCCTATTAAATTTTTATTTATCTCTCAATGTACCCTTAGTAATTATTATTTTCATTGTATTGTGATCTGAGAAGGTTGCATTTAATAGTTCTGCCATTTTGCACTTGTTTGCAATATTTTTGTTCCCTAATACATTGTTGATTTTTGTGAATGTACCATGAACTACTGAAAAGAAGGTGTATTCCTTTTTGTCCCTATTTATTTTTCACCATATGTCTACTAACTCTAATTTTTATAATATTTCATTTGCGTCTCTCACCTCTTTCTTATTTATTTTTTGATTTGATTTATCTAGTTCGGATAGGGGAAAGTTGAGATCTCCCACTAGTATAATTTTTCTATTTATTTCATCCTTGAGATCCTCTAGTTTCTACTCCTGGTGGTGCCTTTTCTTCTTTCACTATTTCCTTCTATACCAGTGTTTGTTTATAATCAGTCCCCCTAGTTCCCACTCGTATTTTACTTCCCTTTCTACCCCCTCCCTTCTTATTCCCACCCTTATTTTTCCCTGTAGTCTTTTTAAAATCCCCCACCCATCTTCTCCCTCCTTTGTACTGCTTCCCTTCCCACCAGTCTGTTTTTTACCCTTCTACTCCCCTATATGGCACAAATTTATTCTCTGCCCCAATGGATTGGATTGTTCTAACCTCTTTGCATCAGTTTCAAAGCATGTAAGAGTTGAGTATTTCCTATCTCCAAACTCTTTACCCCTCTAGTGTATCAATGTTCTCCCCCTCCCACCATGAGTTACTTTGTGACATATGAATTTACCCCAATTTGTTTCTTTTCCCATTTCTTTTAGTATTAATCTCTCTTTTTTAGAGCTAATTGTGTATATATATATATATATATATACACACACATGTATATGTATTTATGCATGCATATATCTATATACCTATTGATGTCTTGTCCTTTCATCCTATACAGTTTGTTACTGTTCCCTCTGAGTGTAATTCTTTTAGGTGCCCAGTTTATAGCAACAGTTTTTAACAGTTACCAATGATGTATTTTCTTATAGGGATATATATTTTAACTTATTGAGTCTCTTAAAATTTTTTGTTGTTGTTGTTTTGTTTTTCTTTTTCCACTCTTTTTTAATTACCTTTTGATGATGCTCTTGAGTTCTGTGCTTGGACATCAAATTTTCTGTTCTGGTCTGGTCTTTTCTTCACAAATTCTTGGAATTCTTCTATTGCTTTGAATGACCATACTTTCCCCCATAAGAATATAGTCAGTTTTGATGGGTATTTGATTCTTGGTTTTAGACCTAGTTTCCTTTCTTTCCGGAATATCATATTCCATGCCTTTCGGTCCTTTAGTTTAGATGCAGCCAGATCCTGTGTTATCCTCACTGAGGTTCCACGGTATCTGAATGACTTCTTCTTGGCAGCTTGTAATGTCTTTTCTTTGGTCTGATAGTTCTTGAATTTGGCTATATCATTCCTGGGTGTTGTCAATTATGGATTAAGTATAGTAGGTGATCTGTGTATTCTTTCAATCTCCACTTTCCCCTCTTGTTCTAGTATATCGGGACAGTTTTCCTGAATAATTTCCTGTAGTATTATGTCCAGGCTTTTTCTTTTGTCATGGTCTTCTGGTAGATGTATTATTCTTAAATTGTCTCTCCTCGAATGATTTTCTAAATCATCTGTTTTGTGAATGAGATGCTTCATATTTTCCTCAATTTTTTCGTTCTTTTTGTTTTGTTTTATAGTGTCCTGCTGCCTTGTGAGGTCACTTAATTACAGTTGTTGTATTCTGGTTTGTAAAGACTGGATTCCATCCCTGGCATTTTGGTCATCCCTCTCCTTAGGTCTGATTTTTTTTGGAGGTCATCTTTCATCCTCTTTACTTTGTCTTTCATCTCCTTTTTCTCATCTTTCATCTTCTTCACCTCATTTTTTTTATCTCCTTTGCCTCATTTTCCAGCTGGTTGATTTTTGCTTTCAGGACACTATTATCTCATTTTAGTTCAAGTGCCTCTGTTTCCAGATGGCTTATTTTAATTTTTAAGTTCTTTCCCCAATTGTCTTCAGACTCTCTTAATTGTGTTTTAATTTCTTCCACAGCCTGTATCCAATTCACTTGGATTTCTGATTTATTGTTTGCTGATCTCTCCCCATGTGTTCCATTTGCTGAGTAGAAGCTGTATTTTGTATCTTTCTTCTTTGTCTGTTGTTTGCTCATATCTGCCCCTTCTTTACTCTGTGTATTTGTCTGTGTTCTTGCTCCTCTCATTTTTTTTTGGTTTGGGGGCTTCTGTCAGTCTCCTGTCTTGGAGCTTTAACAGGATATCTCTTGGTGAAGTCTCTGGTGGATGTATGTTGGGGTTTGAGCTTCCCTGTCCTCTGGAGGCTTATGATTGTATTAAAGTCCAGCAGTCAATGAGGATGGGTGTAGAGCCTGGGCTTCCCTGAGTTCTGGAGACTATTGATGGGATTAAATTCAGCTTGGTTGGGCTGGGTGTGCTCTGAATCCAAAACTTCCTGGAAGGCTAGAGCAAATATGGAGGATCTCCACAGCTCTGGCCAGGCTGCCAGGTCTATGCTCTCTCTCCATCTCCTTCCCCACCATATGTGTTGGATGCTCTGAACTTATTACAACCCTGGTTGCAATGTATGCCCTCCAGACCAGTACTTTTTTCTGCCCAGAATTTCCCGCTGTCCCTGGAGTCTGGGAGTCTTGGCTCTGGGTGGGAAGGGGGATGGGTCCTGGGACCTTCCTTCCGTCTTCCTCTTAAACTCGAGTGTTCTCGGATTCCAGATTTTTTGGGGGAATACCTTTTGAATTAAGTCCAGCAGGACGGTTCCTTTGCACTGTCTTGTTGTTAAGTTTGTTTTTCAGTCCCCTGGGAGCATTCAGTTTATGATCGGTTAGGAAGGGTATTCAGAGGTCTGAAATTTTGCTCCTTCTAGGCCGCCATATTGACTCTGCCTCTCCTTGAGTCATTTTAAATTAATCTCCATGCACAATTTGACAATCATGAGCTTAAGTTCTTCATTCATTCATTCATCTTGGCCAGAACTCTGGAGATGATATGGTGTATATAATTTAGGAGTAATCCCCAAACATGAATAAATTTGAGAGAAGACTAATTCAGTAAAATGAGTTCCTTTATCTGAATCAATATGTGCTGGCAAGTCAAAACAAGGAATAATTTCTTTCAAAAGGATGTTGGCAACAAAAGCCTCTGTGACATAATCAGTAGGAAATGCTTCAGGCAACTTGGTCAGTTGATCAATTTTGACCAAAATTTGTCCAGCTTTTGGCATAGAGATAAAGTTGATTTGTAGTTTCTCAAATGGTGTGTAAGCAATAGAAAGTCCACCAAAAGCTTTTCCTCAAAAGTTGTGTTGATTAAAGGCCTAGCAGGTAGGACAAGCTATACATACTTTGAAGGAAATTGCAGTTATTCCAGGTGCTATCCATATTCTTCAAACAGTCTACAATACCTTAGGTGCCAAAATGACCTCATGGATGTGACAAATCTGGTTTTATAAAGCTCTAGGGAGGAGGGGTTTGCCATCGAATGATACCCACACTCTATTAATCTCTTTTGCTTTAAATCTCTGCTCCTATTTTTCCACTTCCTTGTCATTATAAGAAGGGAAAGATCTAAATTATCAGTAGTTGTTAGTGGCCTAATTAATTGAGGCCTTTCTAAGCCTGTTAGTTTTGCTGCCATATCTGCTTGATTATTTACCCTAAACACAGGGTCAGTGCCACCTCTGCTGAGCAGTGAATGACCACTATAGCTTCAGGGAGCTAGATGGCAGAAAGAAGTTCAGTAATAAGGTTCTCATTGGCAATACATTTTCAAGCAGATGTTAAGAATCTCCTCTGAAGCCACATTTACCAAAGGCTTGACATATAGCAAAGGCATAGGAGGAATCTGTGTAAATTGCGACTCTTTTATTCTTTCCAATGATACAAGCATGTTTTAAAGCTATATGAGAATGGCTTGATTTTTTCTATAATTGATTTAGCTCTATATAAATTTGAGTAATTAGACCATTGTCAGACATTTTTGTTATGAAGATTGTTTCCCAATTTGTTGCTTCCCTTCTAATTTTTGTTGCATTAATGTAATCAAAATTATTGATTTTTACATTTTCTGATTTTGTCTAGCTTTTGCTTGGTTTCAAAGTCTTTCCTTTCCCAAAGATCCGACCTATATACTATTCTGTTTTTACCTAATTAGCTTATAGTTTCCTTCTATATATTCAAGTCATTTACCCATTCTGAGTTTATTTTGGTGTAGGGTGTGAGATGTTGATCCAATCCTAATCTCTCTGACACTGTCTTCCAATTTTCCCAGCAGTTTTTACCAAATAGTGGATTTTTGTCCCAAAAGTTGGGATTGGACTTATCATAGACTGTCTTGCTGAGGTCACTTACCCCAAGGTTATTCCAATGATGTCCCTTTCTGCCTCTTAGCCTGTACCAAATTGTTTTAGTATACAATAATTTATAGTATAGTTTGAGATTTGGGACTGCAAGGCCTCCTTCCTTTTCACTTTTTTTTTTCATGATTTCCCTGGATATCCTTGATCTTTTGTTCTTCTAAATGAACTTTGTTATGCTTTTTTCTAATATAGTAAAAAAGTTTTTTGAAAGTTTAGTGGGTATGGCACTAAATAAGTAAATTACTTTTGTAAGATTGTTATTTTTATGTTAGCTCATCCTAACCACGAGCAATCAATGTTTTTTGAATTGTTTAGATCTAGTTTTAATTGTGTGGAGAGTTTTTTGTAGTTTTGTTCATATAGTTCCTGTGTTGTTCTTTGCAGATATATTCCTAGGGTGATTTTAAATGGAATTTCTATTTCTAATTCTTTTTACTGAGATGCATTGGAAATATATAGAAATGCTGATGATTAATGTGGATTTATTTTGTATACTGCAACTTTGCTAAAGTTGTTGATTATTTCCACTAGCTTTTGGTTGATTCTCTAGGATTTTTTTAAGTAGACCATCATATCTGCAAAGAGTGATAGCTTGGTCTCCTCATTGGCAATTTTAATACCTTCAATTTCTTTTCTTCTCTAATTGCTACAGTTGGTGTTTCTAGTACAATGCTAAATAATAAAGGTGATAATGGGCATCCTTATTTCAGTCCTGATCTTATTTGAAAGGCTTCTAGTTTATCTCCATTGCAGATGATGTTTGAGGATGGTTATAGATATATACTCTTTATTATTTTTTGGGAAAAAACCTTCTATTACTATGCTTTCTAGTGTTTTCCATATGAATGAGTGTTGTAATTTGTCAAAGACTTTTTCTATGGAGATAATCATGTGATTTTTGTCAGTTTGCTTGTTAATATGGTCAATTATGTGGATGGTTTTCCTAATATTGAACCATCCTTGCATTCCTGGTATGAATCCTGCCACCTGGTCATAGTGGATGACCCTTGTGATGACTTGCTGGAGTCTTTTTGCTAGTATCCTATTTAAGATTTTTCCATCTATGTTCATTAAGGACATTGGTCTATAGTTTTCTTTCTCTGTTTTTGACTTGCCTGGCTTTGGAATCAGTACCATATTTGTGTCATAAAATGAATTTGGTAGAACTCCTTCTTTGCTTATTCTGTCAAATTGTTTGTATAATACTGGGATTATTTGTTCTTTGAATGTTTGATAGAATTCATTTGTGAAGCCATTTGGAGCTGGGGATTTTGTTTAGGGAGTTCTTGGATGGCTTGTTCAATTACTTTTTCTGATATGGTGTTGTTTAGGTATCCTCTATTAATCTATACAATTTGTATTTTTGTAAATATTCATCCATATCACCTAGATTGACAAATTTATTACCATATACTTGGGCATAATAGTTTTTAATATCTGGCTTACTTTCCTCTTCATTCGAGGTGTGAGGTACCCCTTTTCATCTTGGATTCTGTCAATTAGATTTTTTTGCTTTCCTTTTTTAATTAGATTGACCAGTACTCTGTCTATTTTATTTTTTTCAAAGTACTAGCTTCTAGTCTTATTTAATAAATTAGTACTTTTTTGACTTTAAATTTTATTGATTTCTTCTTTGAATTTTAAGATCTCTAATTTAGTCTTCATCTGAGGATTTTTAATTTGTTCCATTTCTAGTTTTTTTTTTTTAATTTCCATGCCCAATTCATTGACCTCTGCCCTCTCTATTTTGTTAATACATGAACTCAAGGATATAAATTTCCCCCTGAGTACTGCTTTGGCTACATCCCATAGGTTTTGAAAGGATGACTCCTCCTCATCATTTTCTTTAATGAAATTATTAATTGTTTCTATGATTTGTTCTTTAAAAAACCAATTGTAGAGAATCATATTGTTTAATTTCCAATTAATTTTTTTAATTGTACCTTTTCATGTACCCTCAGTAATTATTATTTTCATTGCATTATGATCTGAGAAGGTTGTATTCATTATTTCTGCCCTTTTGCACTTGTTTGCAATGATTTTATGCCCTAGCACATGGTCAATCTTTGTGAATGTACCATGTGCTGCTGAAAAGAAGATGCATTCCTTTTTGTCCCTGATTATTTTTCTCCACATATTTACTAACTCTAATTTTTCTAAGATTTCATTCACTTTTCTTACCTATTTATTATGTGTTTTTGGTTTGATTTGTCTAGTTCTGATAGAGGAAAGTTCAGGTCTTCCACTAGTATAGTTTTTCTATCTATTTCATCCTAGTTTCTCCTTTAAAAATTTGGAGGTTATGCCATTTGGTGCATACATGTTGGGTCCTGATATTTCCTCATTGTCTATACTGCCTTTTATCAGAATGTAATTACCTTCCCTATCTTTTAGCTAGATCTTTTTTTACTTTGCCTTTGTCAGACATCATGATTGAGAATCCTGCCTTCTTTTTATCAGTTGATGCCCTATAGATTTGTCTTCATCCTCTTAATTTTACCCTATTTGTATCTGCCTTCCTCATGTGTGTTTCTTGTTGACAGCATGTGTGCTAGGGTTTTGGTTTCTAACTCACTCTTCTATTTACTTCCATTTTATGGGGGAGCTCATTCCATTCACATTCAGAGTTATGATTACCAGCTTTGTATTTCCCAGCATTTTGATTTCTACTCCTAGTCCTTCCCTTTGTTCTTTCACTATTTCTTTCTACACTAGTATTTTGTTTTTAATCAGTCCCCCTAATTTACACCCTTATTTTATTTCCCTTTCTACCTTCCTCACTTTTTATTCCCCTCTTATTTTCTTTATAGTCTTTTTAAACAACACCCACCCTCTCCTTCCCTTATACTGTTCCCTCCACACCAATCCATTTGTTATCCTTCTACTTCCCTCTAGGGCACAAATCAATTCTCTGTCCCAATGGATTGGATTGTTCCTCCCTCTTTGAGGCAATTTCAATGCATGTAAGAGTTGAGTATTTCCTATGTCCAACCTTTTTACCCTTCCTGTGAATTGATGTTCTTCCCCCTCCCAACATGAGCTTCTTTGTGAAATATAAATTTACCCCCTTTTGTTTCTTTTTCCATTTCTTTTAGTATTAACCTCTTTTTTATCATCAGTTGTGTGTGTATACACACACACACACACATATAAATCTTGGAATTTTATTCTATACAATTTGTCACTGTTCCCTCTAATTGTAATTATCCTAGCTGCCCAGGTGATAATAACACTTTTTAAGAGTTATCATTGACCTGTTTACTTATAGGGATATATATAGTTTTAATTTATTGGGTTTCTTAAATTTTTTTTCTTTTTCTTTTGTTTTGTTTTCCTTCTTTCCCTCTTTCTTAATTAACCTTTGTTGATTCTATTGAGTTCTATGCTTGGGCATCACATTTTCTGTTCAGGATGGGTCTTTTCTTTACAAATTTTTGGAATTCTTCTATTTTTTTGAATGACCATACTTTCCCCTGTAAGAATAGAGTCAGTTTTGCTGGGTAGTTGATTCTTGTTTGTAGACCTAGTTCCATTG
Organism: Monodelphis domestica; assembly: GCF_027887165.1. Taxonomy (NCBI): domain Eukaryota; kingdom Metazoa; phylum Chordata; class Mammalia; order Didelphimorphia; family Didelphidae; genus Monodelphis; species Monodelphis domestica. The sequence goes on along the minus strand of NC_077234.1, from coordinate 153,262,871 downwards.
GTTTCCAGAATATCATATTCCATGCCATTTTGACTTTCAGTATAGATACAGTGAGATCCTGTGTTATCCTCACTTTGGTTCCATGTTATCTGAAAGACTTCTCCTTAGAAGCTTGTAATATTTTTTCCTTGGTCTGATAGTTCCTGAATTTGGCTATAATATTCCTCGGTGTTGTCAGTTGGAGATTAAGCACAGGAGGTGATCTTTGGATTTTTTCATTCTACACTTTTCCCTCTTGTTCTAGAACATTGGGGCAGTTTTCTTGTATAATTTCCTGTAATATGATGTCTAGGCTTTTTCTTTTGTCATGGTCTTCTGCTAGACCAATGATTCTTAAGTTGTGTCTCCTTGAACGATTTCCTAAATCTTCCGTTTTGTGAATAAGGTGCTTTATATTTTTCTCAATTTTTTTTCATTCTTTTGATTTTGTTTTATAGTTTCATTCTGCTTTTTAAAGTCACTTACTTCTAATTGTTGTATTCTGGTTCTTAAAGACTGGATTTCATCCCTGGCTTTTTGGTCATCCTTCTACTTCTTCTCTGATTTTCTCTGGAGGTTATCTTTTATTTTCTTTACCTCCTCTTTTACCTGCTTTGCCTCATTTTCAAGCTGATTAATTTTAGCTTTCAAGAAACTGTTTTCTGTTTTCAGATGATTTATTTGCTTTTAAAGTTGTCTTCTGCCTCCCTTAATTGTTCTGAATTGTATTTTTAGTTCTTCCAAAACCTGTATCCAGTTATCCAATTTGCTGAGGTTTCAGTTTTTTTGCTTGGTGTACCTTCATCCTTCTCTGTTCCATTTGCTCTTTGTTCATTGCCTGCATAGAAGATACTGATTATAATTTCTTTTTTCTTTTTCTGTTATTTGCTCATATTTAACCCTTCTTTACTCCCTGCAGTTGCCTGTGCTCTTGCTCCTCTCATCTTTTTTTTTTTTTTTTGGATCTATGGGCTTTCCTGTTAGTCTTCACCCTTGGAGCTTAGTCAGAGGTATGAAATTTCACTGCCTCTATGCCGCCATCTTGAATTTTTTTTATAAATCACTAAATTTATTTTTCATGGCCAACCCTCTCCCACCCCTTACATTTTACTGAATCCTTTGCTTCCTTTCCTGATGCCCTGTTATCTCCTGTCCCTTCTCCTAGCCCACGACCAATCCCAGCCCCAAGGAAACACAAATGACACAAAAGAAACCAAGACCAAAGACTGAGTCCTAGGAATACATTTTTCCCCTAAGGGAAGTGTTACAATAGCACAAACTGGGTATGTGGTAAATTTAAGTCAACATACTCCTTTCACAACCCAGGATATAAAAGAATTTAAAAGAGATATGCCTACCTTCGAAGATGCACTGATTGCTGTGATGAAAATGTTGGCCAATATATTCTGCCAGTATGATCCTACTTATAAGGTTTTTTAAAAATTACTTCAGGCCATCAGAACATGAGAGAAATAACATCATCTCTCAGATTGACAAAGTCCAAGGGCACAATGTAGTACACTGGTAACTTCTTGATCCACGTTGGGACTATAGTGTTTCTGCACATTGCTTACAATTAAAAATGTTAGGGAAGCCATTCTCAAGGCAATTTGAGATTGTGCTAAAAGACCAGATATTTGGATGAAATTTGACTGCCTTACACAATCTGATGATGAAATACCCTACCAATTTATGGATCATTTCATTGATTTGGGAGGTTGGTATCTGGATTTGGACCTTTCTACTGAAAGGATATCAGACAAATATGGTGTCAATTTGTTAATAATTCTTGCAGGGTGGTCCAAGAGTATTTTAAAACACATTGTCCCAAATGGTCAGAAATTGATCTGGAACAGTTGAGAAGGACTGCTGTGTATGTCTCACAAGGACACGCAGGAAAAATGGCAGAAACTAATGATTTATTGGAAACTATTCAAAAGGACCTGAAATTTTTATGTGATAAAATATATAAACAGGAAATAGGGCATGATACTACACCAATACCACTTGCCCCTCTCTGAGAATCTAAATTTCAATCCTTGACCTGCCACTTCTTTGAGAAGGGCCATGTAATGATGAATTGTAGAAATCTAATCCAGGAAATCAAGAATAGTACCTACTGGAATACTAATACTGATTTCAGGAACAACAACTATAGAAACAATAATTTCAGGAAAAACAACTGTTAGAATAATAACAAGAATACTTTATGGAATAGCAATTTCAGGAATGATAATTTTCAGAACATAAGTCAGGCAGATAATTTAAATCAAATGATACCACAAAATTATCTCTTAAGTTCAGCTTGTCCACAAACTACTCAGGGTGCTACTGCCCCTCCATGTGTGGCAGAAGTTGGTGTCCCTTAAACTCTATTGCTTTTGTTGTTTTGTTGCTATTAACACTTTTCAGTTTTTTCTCCCCTTAAACACAGCAAAGAAGAAGAACCTGTCTACCCCATTACTTTATTTGTGCCATTCTTTATTTGTGCCTTTGTGGAAGTCCATAACAACTTACATTTGGAAAACTTGTATTTTGTGAATCTTGAATACTTAGTATTTTCTTTGTACCTATATTACCTCACAAAAAAACCTGATTTAGTGATGTGTATTGATGACCTGTATTGATGACCTGTATTGACTTTAGCTGTATTGACTTGATTTGCATTTTATGCCCTTTTATGGAAACTTTTATATCTTTTTCAATGTATTATTGGTTTTATACCTCATTTGCACTCACACTGTGGACCATAGCTAAGGTAAGAGAAAATTCATCTAAATTCTTGGGTAAGAACCTTTATATTCTACCCCTCCTGAAATGACACTGATTGTAAGATATTTCTGATTGTCACTGATTATAGGAGATATATATTTTTGAATTTTAGCACATTTCTTATAATTGCATGTACAATTTAATTTTCCTAAGCACATGTTATCTACATGAATTGAAAGAGTCTAGATTATTACCTTAGTGTAGATTTTCTATGTCCATTAGTTCTAATTATAACTGCCTGCCCCAAAAAGCCTTAGACTACTGAAACTACTGTTAGTATTTATGCACTATGGGACTTAATAGATATGTCTGATTTGAAGAATGGGAAAAAATATAGGAGCACAAACCTGATCTACACAGTGTCGATGAAGAACATATATCTACATAGTACCACAGAAGCAGATATTTAACCTGAAAGGTGCCAAAAGAGCACATAGGTCAAAAAAAGAAACCAATACTGCTAAGATTTCTGAGACTTGTTGAAGCTTCTACACCAAAATAAAAAATAGTGTGAGACCCAAGGTTGAGGCACTTAACATATGTTAAGACACAGGACTCCTTTCACCACACTCCTTATGAAATCTATATCAAGTACCTAACAATTGGCTATTCTGGCTCCATATTGTATCAATGAGAAGAAACAATGAAAGAAGAAATATATCAGACCAAGAAATAAAAATCTAGTCCCTTTTCCCTAACTTTCTTGCTGTGGTGTTTGACTGTTGTCCTGGCTCCTGAATGGGTAAGTGTTGAACATGGATTACTTTAATTGGGCATTATTCAGAGACCTTTTGTAATTTTGTTTTTCCTTACTTAGAATTTTTCCATATAAAATTTAGTATTCGAATTTGATTTTTTTTTGCTATTTTTCTAATGAATTTAATTGGCAGTGATTCATAAGCCTCATGCCACATAAGTGTTTTCCCTATGTGATTCAAATATTTCTTTATATCCTCCTAAGGGGGGATGTGTTTTATTTCATATGAAAGAAAAGTTTTAAGTCATTTTAGGAAAAGAAAATTTGCTGCCTCCAAGAATCCAGATAGAGAACATATGGAGACCACACAGTATTCCGGGAGATCCTGAGAGAAAACCCAGATGTACAAAATTGGACTTTGAGGGTCAAAAATTCACTTGTTTTATTAAAAATTCATTTTATTTGTCAAAAATTCATTTGTTTTATCTACCTACCTACCTACCTACCTATCTATCTATCTATCTATCTATCTATCTATCCATATTATTGTCAAAAAGGGTACTGCTCCCTGATTTTCTTTGTAAAAAAGGACACCAAGTATTTGGTTTTACTTTGCTGTGAAAAATTGTTGCCATTTCCCACTTGTATTGATGAGATTGTTCCCCCAAAGGATCACAAAGGGCAATGTGTGTTTTAAAATGGGGCTGATCCTTGGGAGACTACATCTCCCAGGACTCTCTACCCCAACTTTCTCAGACACATCACACTTCCTTTGTGGGCAATGTTAGAGAAAGCATAAAAGAAGAGAGAAGCATGGGTTTTCATGTCTTTTCTGCAGAAGAGCCTTTTCTTGGGAGTCTTTGGTCCTTGAGTAGCTTCTGGAGATTAAATTTTCTTTAGCCTTTCCCAAACCTTTATTTTCTGGCCTAAATAAACCTATATAACTATCCTTGTAATATGGCTTGATTTAATTTAATTCCCTAGCATAATTATAGAAAAAAAGAAAAACCTGGTCACTTTCCCTACCAGAGCAGGGTGGGACCCCCAGCTACCTTACCTTCTTTTCCCCACCTTTTCCCTCCAATATCCCCATTAAAATATATAGGTATAGAAAAAGAAAGTTGAGCACAAGTATGTACTGTCCTAGGAATAGAAAACTATTAGCTATCCTCTTGGTATGCCTCAGCATTTGATGAGACTAAGAGAAAATCATTCATATAATGAATTAAAGAGTTGTATATAAATTTTGTGGCATCTGTATCAACAATTAATGATTGTATGAACAAGGTGGGGCTGTCCACAAACCTTTGGGCAAATGAACCCAAGACATCTTGTAACCTTTCCAGGTGATAGCAAAGATATGCCTGGAGTTCTTATGTATAGGTATAGAAAAGAAAGCTGAGCACAAATCTACTACTGTAAAGTGTGTAGCTTTACTAGGAATATAAGAAATATCAGTATTTATGTTAGAAATTACAGAGTGTCTCTTTAAAATGTGATTGTTCACAGTTCTCAAATCTGGGACAAATAGATAGAGATGCTTGCCATTGAGGCCCCAGGTTTGTTATTTTTTGACAGGTAGGATAGGCATATTGTATTCAGATTTACAAGAAATTACGATGCCTTGGTCAATTAGTGAGTTTATTACAGGTGTAATGCCATCAGTTGCCTCCTTCAAAAGAGATTAAAGAGGAATGGAGGGAGGTAGGCTAGATTTTGTTTGACTTTGGACAGAGACAGCCCATTTAAGTAGACTGACATCAGAAGATATTGTGTCCCAGAGAGACTCAGGTATAACAGTTGGGATCTCAAAATAGTGGACTACTTCATTTCATGAGCATCTGAAAGATGTACAGGTAGTAAAATTAAAGATTCCTCAGGCAATTCCAGTGTCATAGAGCCATCTAGAGAACAAGTTATTGTGGCCCTAAGCTTGCACACACGGTCTCTCCCCAGCAAAACTCCAAACCTCCATCAACATAAGGAGATGCACAAACAGAAAAGGAAAAAGGGAATTTTGGGAAATGTAGTCTCTAAAGTTCAAGATTCTAAATCAATACAGCAGGGAACCTAGAATAAATTACTTACATTAAACCAATGACCTGAAACACACAGAGTCAATGAAATTTTGCTATTCTTCTCCCAGATTGAGCTCAGGAGTCTTGACATCACCATAACAATCTCTACTTAAGACAAGCTGAGGTTTATAAAATTTCTGCATGGAATTATTAGTTATAAATATATAATATATGTATATATATATAAATATATTAGGTCTGCTGTAAGATTTTTAGCAATAAGTTAGAAAATTGAGCAAAGTTTTACCATAATTTTGTAGAAAAAAATGAATTTTCTCAGTTTTATTTTTCTTCCCTTCCCTCCTCTCCCTCCCCACAAAAATATCAACAACAAGCCTTGAAATTTGGGCATATTCAAAAAATAGATAAAAGTGAAATGTAAAAGAACAAAAAATATTAGGTATGATAATTTTGAGACCATCGTGACTGTGCCTCCCTAATAGAGGCTTTAAGCCTATCGAACATAGTAATGAAAAAAAAATGACAATATTTGTGAATTTGTGATGCTTAAGCATAGCTATGTCTTATAAATAGTACTTAATCTAACACTAGCTTGTTTTTTCTCCCTAATATGTCAACCCTTAAAATAATATTTTATCTATACCAGTTAGATTTTCCTCCCTGATTAGAACACCCCTAAGTAAAATTTGTTCTGATACTTGATATGCAAATGACTTAGCTTCAAGAGGTCTGTCTAAAATCAGAATATTAAAAACCCCATTCTCATACCAGCAATTTGGAGAACATCTTCCCCTCTAGCAAGGGGAAGCTACTTCCTGCTGGCCTATCTTTTACTGTTGAATGTGCTTCAGTGTTCCCCTATGAAGTGCCACCTTTACATGATTTACACATTATTTTAGTAAATATGCTTGAGTTATATGTTGCAATATCCCCTTCCCCATTGATTGCATTAAAGTTTTGCATTGAACTAATTTCCATTGTTTTATATGTTATTCTCAGCATAGAATTTACTAAAGAATTGTTTACCAGAATGTCTCTAGCTGGTCTACAGGACTTCCTTAGGCATAAATTTAATACCTTGACAAGGAATTGACAACTATACCTATACTGAAAAAAGCAAGACACTGAACACAGTATTAAGAAACAATAGTCAATAGAAGAACGTTACACCTTCCCATAAGGGGTTTCCTTATGCCAGATGACTGTCAATTATATCTATGGACTTCTCAATATTAACTTCAGACTCATAATGCCACATAGGATTGTTTTCATAATTGTGAAAATTTTCAAGATTTCTAAAAAGTGACTCCTTCAAAGACATCTGAATGAGTCATATAGCTCTTAACATCAGGCAAGGGTGTAACCTAAATTTGTTGATTCAAATTAGGTAATTAGGTTTTCTCAGTCTTATGTATAAACTCCTCCTCTTCAATGGATCTGGAGTCTAGCTTTCCCTGGTGGGATAATCTCTTTTCTTTAGTACTCAAATGTTCTTCAGATGCTGTCACTTGGGCATTGTTCTTGTTCTACTCTATGTATGTATTAATAATAAGCTTTTATCTTTTTTTCTCATTTGAGCATAGAATCAAATTTCTCTGCTATATCACTACTACTGCTGTGATTACTATCTGCTTCCACTTCTTTATCAATTGCTACAGCTTTCATCATGAGAAAATCAAAGGCAACATATATTTGAAGTCATCAACCTATATTTACGTCATCAGTATTGGTCAGGCCCACATAACTGCCTAAACAGTTTCTAATAATGTTTCATTTTGGGGAAACTCTTCTGAACCATTTTTTATAAATTATCACTAGTCCCCTTAATTCATAGATCAGTTAGAGTGATTTAATTCCATTCACATTTTTTGAATTGTGGAAATTTTCCCCTCCTTATACCTCACTTCCTTATTTATGAACTGGGTGTTAATAACACTACTTGACACAGTTACTATGAGGATCAGTTGAGTTAAAATGTAAAAGCACTTTTCAACATTGAAGTCCTAAATAAATACTAGTTATTACTATTATATTTTCATATTTGAAGAAGACTATAAACATGGAAGGATGAATGTATAAAAGAATAAAGAAATTGAATATAAATAATTAAATGAGATATGTAAAATGCTTTGAAAAACTTAAAGCTATATCAATTTTAGTCAGTTGCATTATTCTAAATTTAGAGATTTATATATATATATATAATGTGAGAATAAAAATTAATAAAATCCAAATATTTTAAATATGTAGGATTTAATAACAACAAAAAGTGAGAGAGAAAGGGGTTATTTCAGTCAAATGAGCAGAGCACAAGTCTAAAGACCCATACCTGCCTCGTTTTGCCAAAGGACAAGTTCAAAAAGAACTCTGCAGTGTGGGTCTCAGACAAATTTATTTCCTAAGCATCCAAACACAAAATGAGGACATAACTTAAAAGGATGCTGGATAAATGTAGTTCAGGTATAGCAAATTGCTATTTGCACATTCTACCCATGATCCTTTGGGATTCCAGTCTCCCCAGTGGATCATTTTATACATAATTAACTTAAAACTTTAAAGATTTTTAACTAAAGGTATATACAATGTTGCAGTTTCTAAAGGAAAATAATAATAATTTGGGGATAGAGGAAAATAAAAAAATGTTAAGTGCATTTGTAAAAAGACAATTAGGGGACTATCCCCTTTGGCATAACAATATATACTCAAAATAAATGCATTCAACCCCTCATAGTACAAACTCACCATATCTCAAAGTTCATTCTTTATCTTTTATTGCAGTGTGTGGTCTCTGCAGGCATCTTCATGGTGCCTTTTCCAAAAAGTTCACATTCTGGATTCTGGGAGATAGTCTCTTTTTCCAAAATAGGCTCAAAGTTAAATCAAGTTTCACAACAATAACATAGTCCCCCCTGAGGAGGATAATAACACATTTCCCCCTCCACCCCCCATGGAAGATACTGGGATATATATAAGAATCACACAGGGATACATAAGGCATATGAATCAATTAGCAAAAATGTCAAAGTATCCAAAGAAATTAAAAATAACCTCTGAGTGAAATATAGAATATCAAAAACATGAAAAAATTCAAGGAAAAAGGAAAAAAAAAATTACAAATCATAATGGATTCTTGAAGCAATCCATGTCCCATAAGCCTAAAACAACATTCACTTACTAACCGAATTTAGCAGTTAGGACTACAATAAATTGTCACATCATTAAAGGAAAGAGAAAAAGAGACCTCATCTTAAAACAAATGGGAACCCTTTTGTTCACTTTCAAGGATAATGGAGCCAGAACAATCAATGTTATATACTTGATAGATGGTCAGTGTGATATAAGGAAGTCATGCATGTAACACATGTTAAATAACCACAACCTCGATTCTCACACATGATCAAGTTCTTGTACTCTTTGAGCAGAATGTTAACCAATCCCTGTAGGATTGGTTTTGTTTTTTACCTTTTTTGATCATATGGCACTTTGCAGGTCAACTTCTGTGATCCTTTGTGCTGTTTTTTTTCTTGATTCAGACTCATTCATCAAACAAAAGTCTCATAATATTTAAATAACTAGTAGCAGATTGCCATAGTCCATAACTTTTTGGGTATGCAATTATATGCTAGGCAAGTGGACATATTAGCTTATTCTATTGCAAAATCAAAACAGTTAAAAATCTTTTCAATACTGGTGACATGTGCCCTATTTATATCTCTAGGATTGTTATCTGCCCTAAAATTTCTATTCCTGAAATTATTTTTGTAATTATTATTTCTATAATTGTTTCAGTGATTATTATTGAAGTAGATATTATTTCTGATTTCCCACCCCCATTTTTTACAGTTAGTCATTATGTTGCCCTTCTTTTCACAGAATGGCAAGTAAGGGATTAATGGTTAGGTTCTTGGAGAGGGGCAAGTGCCATTGGTTGAGTATCATGCCCTTTTTCTTGTTTATTCATTCTATCAGATAAAGATTTTAGTTCCTTTTGAATCTTTTCCAGTCATTAGATTCTGTTTGTTTTTCTTTATGGCCTTTAGACACAAAAATAGCAGTTCTCCTTAACTGTTCAAGATCCATCTCAGGTCATTTGGGGCAATGCATGTTAAAGTAATCCTGGTACCCTCTGCAAGAGTTGTTGACAAAGTGTCCTCTTATTTGCCTAATATTCCTTTCATTAGAAATGTCAAGAGCTATGTATCTACCTCCTATCTCAATGAGCCTATGCATAAATAGGGAGGGTATCTCATCATCAGATTGTTTAAGGCTTTCAAATTTGGTCCAAATATCTGGCCTTTTGGAACATTTTCACATTGCTTTGAGAATGGCATCCATAGCACAATTTAATTGAAAATATTCCTGGGGATCACTATAGTCCCAATGAGGATCTTGAAGTGGCCAAAATTTTTCATTGTGCCCTCAGGCTTTATTAACATGAGAGATAAATACCATTCTTCTCATGTTCCATTAGAAAGACCTGGAGCAATTTTTCAACATCCTTTTAAGAAGGATTATATTGAAATAAAATGTCCATCTTTTTCATTATCACTATAGGTTTATCTTCGTAACTAGGGGTATCTCGTTTAAATTCTTTTATATCTTGGGGTGTGAATGGCATATGGCATCTTAAATTTACCACATCCCGATCTTGTCCTATTGTGGGCAATTTCCTTAAGGAGAAAAGAAATTCATAGGAATCAGTAAGTGGTCTTCATTTTTAGGAGTTGTTGCTATAGATACCAAGGCAGGTTGTCTCTTTGGATACCAAGGGTAGGAACCTGTATGGTAGGAGGACAAAGGTTTCTATGGGCTGAGGTTGGTCATGGGGTGGGAGAAGAGACAGGGGAGAAAGGGGCATTGGGAGAAAGAGCAGGGGAGGGAGGGTTAGCCAGGAGTTGCACAATACTTGAGAGGAGGTTCTCTATCTGAGACATAGAAGAGAGGTCTTCTGGCTCTATTTTAGAAGAAATAGGTTTTTCCTCTCTTGGTAGTTCATGAACAGGCTTGCAAAAATCAGACATTTTTTGGATGGAATCCTTCTTTGCCATTGGACAATGCAAGGAGTGCTTGAAATTATCCAATTTAATTTGTACCTTGGCCTGTACTTCAACTTTTATTTTACAAATGATAACATTTTGTATCTTAAAATTTATGATTTGGAAAAGAAAATATCCTAGCATCATAAGGAGAAGGAAATATTCTGAAATTTTAAATATTCTTAATTGAGCAAAAGCCAGAAGGCTTTCTTGAAGAATAGCATTCATGCTACTTGGTGGATGTTATATGATGTTATTGGATTTTATTTGCAAAAAAAAATGTTGCTGCCCTCTAGTAGTAGAAAAATAGTCTCTAGTGGTCAAGAGGTAATCCCTTGTTCCAGAGATCAAAATGGAGTATGGCTACAAAGGTAAGGTGAGGGCAGGGACGGAGTTAGTGGAAACAAGCTGCAGCTATTAGAAAAAGGCTTAGCTAGGAGGAAGGATCAGTACCCTTTGCTAAGGCTTCCTGGTAAGGGAAGCTTAGGAGCCCTTTATTGTGAAAAAACCCCTTAGTGTTTTGTTTGCGAAGCTGGAGAGCAGTGAAAGTACTGTTCAGGGGATAAAAACTACCCCAGCTGAAAGCCTTTGAAACCCTAGTTGGGGCAGGGAGGGGTGTGGGGATCTTACTCTTCCAGCAGGAGCAAGAAGGCACTTCCAAACATCTCTCAAACATCTCAGCATACCTCAAACACAACCTGGAGAGCAGTAGACTAGGGACTCAGCTGTGGGAGGGTGCAGTCAGAAAAAGCTCTGAAGGGGGAGGGGAGAGGAGAGATGGGAGCCCATGGAAGGAAAAAAAAACATGGTTTCACTTACTCATTTTAATGTTCTGAAATCCTTCATGTGTTGTCAAATAAAATGTGAGAGTAAAAATGAATAAAATCCAAATAGTTTAAATATGTAGGATTTAATAACAATAAAAAGTGAGAAAGAGGTTAATTCAGTCAAATGAGCAGAGCTCAAGTCTAAAGACTCCCATCTGACACACTTTACCAAAGCACAAGCTCAAAAAGAGCTCCACAGTGTGGGTCTCAGTCAAATTTATTTCCCAAGCCTCCATACATAAAATGAGAATACAACTTAAAGGCATGCTGGGAAAATGTAGTTCAGGTATAGCAAATTTCTATTTGCAAAATACTTATGATAAATTACATATTAATTTCAAATATTATATCTTTTTCAAATACATCCTCTTTCATGTTATATTCTGATTTAAAGTTCTCTTTCACTGGAATTCTTCATTTGGAAAAAAAAATGTCTTTGCTCTAATGATCCTTAATTCTCTTTGGAATATTTTTATCATATAGTAGGAAGCCATGTAAAATTGAACATTTGTTTTGAAGATATAATCTCTTGAAATGGTATTCAATCTCATAAACCATTATTATAGTAAGTTTGTGAAGATGACTACTTCTAAGAGAGCCAAATATTTTTTAAATAATATGCAAACCTATAAAAGTTCTCTTAATATGATATAATAACAATGTTCTTGAAGTATAAGAACTAAGTTATTTCAACTATAAGCATATTCCATACTTTTTTATAGTAAACACTACTTGACACACTAGGAAAGAAGATACAATTATTCCCATATCTGGCTGAAAGGGAGAGAACAGAAGTCATGTAGAAAACAGTTTTGACTTAGATCTCTAAATATCATAAAAACAAATGGGTTCAAGTTATTATTTCTATCACTAAAAAACTAGTTATTTACTCTTAACAGTTAATCAAAATGCACTTATTACTAGCCTACTATATGCCAAATAGTGTGGTAATTGATGAATGTCCAAGTAATTTAATTTTTTTTGTCTCAGTTTCCTCTACTATACAATGAGGGAGTTGAACTAAATGGCCTCAAATGTTCATTCAATCTCTAAATGGGCTCCTTTAGATCTTAATCCTAATTTTATGATTATATGACCCCTGAAATCTCTATAATTCAAAAGTTATGATTGTAGTGGTAGAGATAAGTGATTAACAGGTGTGATAATTAGCAAATAACAGTTATTTTAAATTATTTATCTAAGAAAATCCCTTCCTTCTTCATTTTTAAAATAGGATATCACAAATTCGGGAATACATAAAATGTTAAAGTGTTGTGATAAATTTTGCTGAATTGTTTATCCTTTTTAATCTTGGTCATAAAGGCTCTCTGGGAGGGGTAGAGTATACATTGGAGCATGTAAGCTATATAAAAAGCAAAATATGTCAATAAAATTTATTTTAAAACAAAAGTTGCCTCTGTAGGTCAATATCTCCATGGGTTTTCTAAAATGAAGGGAAAATAGCAAGAAGTCCTTTCAAAGATGATGCACATTCTCCTTCTCTTGCCCCTAAGTAAAATATTCAAAAAGAAATTATTTCTATGTAAGAAATTGTCTTTTTATTAAAAATGAGATTAAAGTTTTCATTTATGAAGAACCTTTACTCCTAGAAACTCAAAATCCTAATATATTTATGGAATATATTTCCCCATGGATCTATATAGTTCTTTCACTATAAGGTAGCCAATTTGGTTGCAAAGAGATTTTATATCTGCTAAGTACATGGGCAGATTCACTCTAAAAAGGTTAAGAAAATTGTTCAAAGTCATTCAATGAGTAAATTTAAGAAGAGAACATGGATCCCTTGATCCTCAGTGTCTTTTTCTAAACCCCAGGTTTTATTTCTTTTCTTTGAACTAGTTTGTAGACCTATAGTTTCATAAGGAAAGAAGTATATGTGAAGCCAAGAAAGCCTGAAGGAAGAAACTTCTGGCAGCTGAGAAAAAGAAAGAAGTTAGAAGGACCAAATCAGCTTTACTTTTGCTCTAACATTAACCTTTAGGGAAAAGCATCCAGTCTCATTGAAGAATTATAGCTTTCCTTTTGGACCCAGCTTTGTTCTCTGTAGCAATTCTAGTTTAGTACAAGTACTGTCAGAGTAGATATAGGTGTTGGCAGAAATAGAAAAGAATGGTACCTCTTCATCAGATTATTGAGAGGCTTGGCTTAATAGAAAGAGTACTCACTGCCCATTTAGGAGGTCTTGTTTTGATAACATGTCCCCAAGGTTAATTAACTCAATTATAATGAGTGAATTAAACTCTCTGAGTGTCAATTTTCTTATTTAAACAATAGAGACAATAATATTAAAGCTACCTACTTCATAATGTGGTTGAAGAGTAGCATTTTCACATTGGTAACCATGTTCACTTGCACAGTGCCTGGCTTATAGTAGGAGCTTAGTAAAGATTGTCTGGCTTCTTCGCATAACTTGAATATCAATTAACTTTGATGTTGGCAGTTGAGAATTCATTTTAGGGACAATAAATATTTTGATGTTCAGAAAGCTGAATGGCTTGTCCATGGTCACATAACAATTGTTAAATATGTATAAGAGACAACATGATATAGGAAGGTAGATAGTCCTGGTGAGCTAGAATGAACATTTCAATAAGATGACTAGGTTCTAGTGTCAGTTCTAACTTAATTAAGTATAGAATCTGTGACAAATTATTTATCATCTTTGGTAAAATCAGGTGTTTGGACTAGCTGTTTTTTTTAAAGATTTAGATCTATGGTTTTTCTGGATTATGACATTATGAGATACTGAATTTATTATGGTAACAATGAGTTATTTGTTCAATTCATTGTTATATTTTAAATAGTGTTCAATTCTCTATCTCCTAAAGGAATTGCTTTACTTAGAAAAAAATTAACTTCATGGCTTGATTTTTCTCTTCAGTGAACATGAACTCCTTGAGGTTAGAGATTATGTTTCATACTTATCATTTGTCATAATCTCTTAATTGTCAATATAATAATGCCATTTAAAAATCTTGACTAGTATATTTTAATAATTTAAATAGTGATAATGCCATTTAACTTATTTGCCCAAGGACATATTTCATTAGAGATTGTTGCATAGTCTTAAAATGTCTTTTCTGGTCTTAAATGGTGATCTTGAATCTTTGACTTAATTCCCAAGAAGTCCTTAGTATTTCCCAAAATTCTTTATGATCTCTCCTGCATCTCCACATTATCAAGATTATGTTATTGGTATTTAAGTGAATGTATGCTCTGCCCATTTTTTTGACCAATAATGTGATCTTCCCAACGTGGAGGTGCAGGAGAGATTATAGGGAATTTGGGGAAATATTAAGGACTTCTTGGGATTAAAATCAAAGGTTCAAAATCTCCATTTATACACTGGATTTGGAGAGGGAAAAGTACCTGAATGCTTTGCCAATGGGTTAAGAAACATTTTAGTTCATTTCTTACTAGATCTAATTAAAATATATTTGAAAAGTAAAATGCTGTTGTAATGTAAGAGACAGTGGTCCACATAAGGTTACTAATATGAATTATTCACTAGAAAAATAATTTCATTTGCATTATTAAGGCCTCTGATTTAATATTTTTCTCAACTAAATTCTAATATAATCCTTTAAACCAATTGGCTATTTTTATTCTTGATATTAATGAGAATTTATTTTTCTTTAGAAGTTCTTTTCATGAAACTGGAAATATTGTATCAGAATTCTATTTATCTATAAACCAATTAACTAAAAGGAATAATTAAACAAATTTCTATTTTTGTCCTTGCTACATATTCTGCCATTCTGTTTTAAATGATGAAACAGTGAGTACACAGGAAAATAAAGTTGATAGTCATATTTCATTTTTAAAAGGCCACCACTATGATTTATCTCTTTGTGTTGTATTCCAATTTAATTGTTCAATCCAGAATTACTTCTACAGTAAAGATGTGAAATTTCAATTTCCCAATAATTTGTGTTGCCTATTTTGGTTTCTTTTTAATGGAATGGGTAGTTTATTCTTGAGATTATCATGGATTTGGACTTCTTAGCCATTTGAAACATAAAGGAATAAGTATATGGCAAATTGAGAATAGTCAATTTAGCATGTTCCTATACTATTGTGAAGTCCTTCTTGAATTTATGTGTCCAATTCTTTTGATGAATGGAAGTAGATAGCTCTTTAATCTGAAATAGTATTTTTTTAAACTAAGAAACTATCCTTTGCCACTAGTAGAGTTGTTTTATTGTTTTCAAGTGCCCCATTGTATTCTCAAACAAGAACCTTAATCACCAGACAGATTTATGTAACATACCTTCCAGAATACCAAGAGTCACAAATTAACTAACCTACTTCCTCACGATTCTATATAGAAATTTGTGGCTATCTTATATATCCACTGATAATTTTTAAACTGATAATATTTAAACAAAGTGAAACAACCACTCCCAATAAAATTAAATAGCAAAAATCTTCATCCTTTAAAAAAGAAGCAAATTTTAAAAGCCTAAAAGTTAAAATCAAATTCATAACATAAAAACACAATTTTTGTTTTATTCATGGTGGAAACTCAAGTAAAAAAAGTATCAATAGAGGAATATCAAAAATAGCATGTATGCAGCAATTACAGAGCCCTGTGAAGTGTTAGCCCTTCCATACATTACAAATTATGGCTGATGTTTATATTGTTAATTCTACCTAAAGATCTCACATACTTTAAAAATATTTTCCCATAAATACAACTACCATCTTTTTCTTCTAAGGAATATTATATTCATTGTTGTTTTTCACAATTGAAGATTTGTAAAAAAATATAATTCTAACTTACTAAGACATATATCTACATGTGTAAAACTCTCAGCAAAAGACTTGTAAAAAGAGTTCCTTCATCTGTTATGTTTATTTAAATCATTTCAGGAAGGGATTTGATTTCTAGATAATATATGAGTCTTCTGACCCACTAAAGATTTAGTTTAAATAATATTGACACATATTTCACATTCACATCTTCTTATCAGTGTTACTAATTAGTAAGTGAAAAGTCATTATACAGAGATATTATAAATTATTATTATACATAATTATTATTTCCTTCCATGTGTAGTTAATAAGAAAAACATGTGACCAAACTTTTAATTCTAATAATTCTAAAGGAAAACTAGAAATAGTTTTCATCCATATTCTACCTGAAGTAGAAGTGAACAAATTGACTTCTAAAGATGAAAAGCTCTTTTAACTGAAGACTTTATGTTTCTAAATAAAATCTAAAAATCTTAACACTTAAAGCTATAACTGCAACAATCCCATTTCTCTTTAGCTTTAATTTTTTAATAATTCCATTTTTAGTATGTTTTTCCCCTGAAGTAAGATTTTTTCTACCTTCTTTTATAAACACATTTTAGGAACTGGAATTTTTTCACCTGTTGAAGGGATTTTCTTAATCTCTCCCTCTGTCTCCTTAAGAGGCTAGAGAGCAGGGTTTCCAAGTAGATCATAACTGACAGGAGTCAGAGTCAGAGCTGAAGATTCCATTACCAAGGAAACCAGGAATTAGGAGAGAAAGTAGCCTGCCTTTGGACAAGAAGTTAGGGGGGAGAGTTAATCAGTGAGGAGAAAAGGAGGAAGTTGTGGACAGTTGTGGGTCTTTTGCCTCTGGGATCTCTAGAGAGCAGGAGGTCTGTCACTGAGGCTGCTGACAGTTGGGTTGCTATGGAAAACTGATTGAAGGAGTGAATGAGTGGTGGCTGGCTATCATTGTAGGGAGTTAGGTAGTTAGTGTATAATTTATAGATAGAGTAGACCTGGTGTGCCAGGTAGAAGAACCTGTCCTGAGAAGACAGAGATAGTTTTAGGAAATGTTATGTAGTTATTAGGAATTTTAGGTATATTTATAGGATACACGATTAATAATTTCTTTCCTCTTTTCTATCTTTCTCTCTGAAATTTTTCTCTAATTAAACAAAGTTTCTGTTAAACTGTTCTCCGCACTTTGTTGAACTCCTTAATTTAAACCTTTAAATACTTAGAGAGCAGCTAGGAGTTTGATTAATTTACTAATCTTCTGTTCTGAAATTTTTATAGGTAATTCAATATGGTCCTGGAAACTATGGAACACGTAGTGAAGGAGGAGATTCTAGCTCATGTCAAGCAACACCCACTCCCTGAGAACATTGATGGGCTGGGGGTGAGGGCTGGGGGCTGGGGCCTGAGTAGGACCAGGAACAAATAGTATTAGGAACAGAAGCAGGCACCATTGGCAGCAACTCCAAAAACAGTCAGCAACAAGGAATACTGGCTCAAGCAGATATGTGTGAGAAGCTGCTAATCCCTTCCCATTCCCCACCAAGTCCCTCAAGCTAATATAGCCCTGCTACTAGGGTGGGAAACCAGCAAAAATTAGGGACTGCAGAAGTAAGGCAGCAGCTCCGAAGAGAGTTTGTTGTTGTCTAAGTGTTTGTGAGGGTGGGTGGCAAAAAGCCTTGGCAGGAGAAACATGGCTTAAATTTTTTTTTCTAGGCTAAGTTAAAAAATTCAGAATTCTTTTTTCCATCTTCTGGTTGTGAAATTGTAAAAATTAAAATTAATCTCAAATAATAAAATGTATTTTTAGAGATTTATAATCATCATTAGAAATAAAGGAATAAAAGGGATACATTATAAAAACCATGTTCCCATGGTTAATCAACACGCTTACCACCACCTTGCTCATGACAGGAAGCCATAGAGAGCCAGAGCAGGAATGCCCACTGAATTTATCCCCTGTCTACAGGAAGTACATAATTTTTTTTTTAAACCCTTACCTTTGGTCTTGGAGTCAATACGGTGTATTGGCTCCAAGGCAGAAGAGTGATAAGGGCTAGGCAATGGGGGTCAAGTGACTTGCCCAGGGTCACACAGCTGGGAAGTGTCTGAGGCCAGATTTGAACCTAGGACCTCCCATCTCTTGGCCTGGCTCTCAATCCACTGAGCTACCCAGCTGCCCCCAGGAAGTACATAATGATAGGAAGTCAGTGGACTCCTGGGAAATGTAGTTTTTAGTGTAATAGATTTTCAATTACACAGTCTTTGGTATGCTGCTCAAGGTTTTTGAATTTTGTAATGGGGTAGATTAGATGACCGCCAGGGCCCTTTCAATTCTGAGATTATTTGATTTTATAAAGCAATGCTTTTGTTTCTTCACTAAGGAAAAGACTCTTTAACAATTATTACTGGTGGATGAGAACTAGCAGTTAATAAGCATTATAGACACTATGAGAAGTGATTTACAAATGTCATCACATTTGGTTATCACAACAACCTTATGAAGTAGATTCTATTGTATCCCCATATAATAATTGAAGATACTGAGCTACAGAGCAGTTGAATGATTGACTCAATGTCACACAACTAGAAAGTGTCTGAGGCCATATTTAAAGTCAGATTTTCCTTACTCCAGACCCAGTATTATATCAACTGTTCAACTTTCTATAATGGCTTAGAAAATTGATTATTACTGCACAGATACACAAATATATAGCATTTGCATATATAAATATATATGCATATTTGTATGTTGATATATGTAATATGTTGATATATGTAGATATAGGTAAATTAAGCTAACACTCATATTGTAATAAAAATGTGTACTTTATTTATCAAAAGGGACAGTTTGAGACCTATAGCCTAAAAACTAAACTAAAAGTAATGAACTGTATGAACTGAACCACCATACTAAATATTTTTATCAGCAACCATAACAGTAGTACTTCACATCATTAGTAGTAGTCTCTTGGTAACTGGGAATGACTATTGTCTTTGTGCGCTTTCATCTATGGTGTATAGATGAGTGTGCCCAAAGACACTTGTGCGTGAAGATTTAAGTGGAAAAGTCGATGCACAGAGACAGTCCCACTCTCTCTGCTTTGGAAACCTGGGTCCAGTGGCACGAAAAGTCGTTACACCTGGAGACTTCCTCAGCTGCATTGGGTGGCCGCGTTGTCCTTTGTGCTCCAACACACCCTAAGCACTCCACAGTGCTTTGCTGCGTCACCATCTCAGCCGTTGAACCTTCTTATTGGTTTCTTCCTTCTGTTCTGCCGAAGCAGTCTTCACATGCTGGGTGAGCAAAGCCCTAGTTCACCAGGGGTCTATGACCCGATGGCTACCCTCACAAGGTTTAGCCGGCCTATCAAAGCCATTGCCCGGGGTGTGGCCGCTGCCGCATGCTAGCAGCTACTGGGAGCCACAAGTGAGAGCTGGGTGTCAGGTGGGGATCAGAGGCTGGAGAGCTGCCCTAAGAGGGCACGACAAGCCCTCCATACCAGAGATACTACCCCTCCCTGAGCACCCCATACACCCCAAATACACTTCACATCATCACAACCAATACAAAAGACATGGGTGTTCTCTGTGATTAATTTGACTGAAATATGAAGTTAGGAGACAACTAGGAATAATATCCTAACCATTTTTCTCACATTGTTAGTTTGATTTTTTTCTTAAAACCAATTAATCAAATTTAATTAAAAATCATCTTCAAAATTCAATTATAAAAGTTTAGTCATTTAGCATATTTTTTCTGATCTCCTGAAGGGGGTAAAATTTTGATCTCCAGTGTCTTTCTCTGATGGTTGATGGACTACTTTGGACATGTCAAAAAGGGAAGTTTTCTCAACCGAATCATCTTTTTTAATGCTCATTTACATTTTGTTTCATTTCACATGTATTTGTATTTAATGTTTTATGTATTTAATGTTAACTTTCTTATATTTTGCAGCCTATGCTGTCTCTCTATCCCTCCTACCCACAGGAATATAGGCAATATCATAGAGTTTGTACATATGATATCATACAACATATACTCATATGATATTCATGTATTGAAAGAAGACATACATTGCTTATATTAGTAAAAAGTTCATGGAGGAAGTTAAGTAAAGAATGATATATTTCAATTTGCCTTCAGACTATGCCTATTTATGGTGGTGGATATCTCTTTTTTAAAATAGGGAGTCTTTTAGAGTTGTCCGAAATAGTTTCTTTGTTGATCATAGTTAAATCATTCACAGCTGATCATCATAAATTTTTGCTCTTAATGTATACAATGTAATACTTGTTCTTCTCATTTTACTTTTTATCACTTCATAATAGTCCAGTGTGTGTGCACATATGCATGTGTGTGTGATCCTATTCTTTGTGATTTCTTACAGCACAATAATATTCCATTAAAAGCATATACCACAAATTGTTTGGCCATTCCTCAATTAATTCCTTTAATTTCCAATTATTTTCCAACACAAGAATTGTTGCTTGAAATATTTTGTATAGATAGGTTATTTTCCTCCATATTTAATCTTTTGGGGATATAGAACTAGTAGTATTATTTCTGGGTCAAAGACTTTGCACAGTTTTATGATCTTTGACCATGGGTCTAGACTGTTATCCAGAATGCTTGTATCAGTTCACAGCCCCACCAGCAGTGTGTTAATGTTCTGATTTTTTTATACATCCTATAATAATCAATTTCCTTTTCTATCATGTTAGCCAATCTGATGGGTGTAAGATGGCACCTCAAAGTTGTTTTAATATTTATTTCTTTAACCAATGGTGATTTGGAACATATCTTCATATGAATAAAGATAGTTTAACTTTCTTCAGATAAGAATTCCCTGCTTATTTTCTTTGACCACTTGTCCATTTGGAAAGTGTTTATATTCTTATAAATTTGACTCAGTCCTTGATATATTTGAGAAATGAAAACTTTGACAGAGAAAATTGCTAGAATGATTTCCCCCCATCTGTTGTAAGATAGATTTCTATACTTAAGTGCCACTTCATGCTAATTATGATGAGAGTAAAGTTCAAAAATTGCCCACCTCCCACTTGTGTTATAACTTACACATGTCCTCAACTTTTCCTCCTTTTTCCTTTTCACAGTGTATTCTCTATTCTCCATTGATTAAAAAATATATATCCCATTATTTTCAACTTAGTCCTTTTTCTATGTCTATGTATGTTCCTATTCATTGCCCTTACAGTGATAAAGTTCTTAATTATCTCAAATACTTTAAGTATCCTGAGTACTTTGGATAACTTAAGAACTTCAAGTATTAGAGATATCTCATGTCTATTTACCACCTTCTTTCCAGTAATATAATTGATTTAACTCCATTTTCCCCTTGATTACCTTAAAGTATTTTAAGTCTCTTGAATACATCTTGTACCATAAACATCTTACATTTTGTATCACTTTCCCATGCAAGGAAGGTAATCAGTTTAACCCTGTCAGTTCTCTTGATTAATTTAAGTCTATTAAGTACATTTGCTATCTTTTGTACTACAAAAATCTCAAGGATCTTAGTTACCAGTTTCCCAAGTCAGGATTTGATTAGTTTAATCCCATGAATTCCTTTGAGTTATTTTCTGTTTAAATTTGTATGCCTCTTTTCAGTGTCAGCTTTGATCATTGAATTTTCTTTTTATCTCTGGTTGTTTCATCAGAAATGCATGGAATTAATCTATTTCATTAAATATTAATTTCTTTCCCTGGAGTATTATGCTTTATTTTCCTGGGTGGGGGATTTTGCAATATTAGCCCAATTTTTTCTTTAGCAGAATGACATAATCAATGCCTTCTTATTCTTTAATGTAGAATCTGCTAGGTCCTGTGTAATCCTGATTATGATTGCACAATATTTGATGTTTTCACCTCCAGCTATTTCTATTGTGGTTTTTTTTGGCTTTTGAGTTCTGGAATTAGAATATAATAGGCTTGGCATTTTAAAATTTAGCATTTCCTACAGGAAGTAAACAGTGGATCCTTTCAATTTCTATTTTCTCTTCTTGTTCAAGAACATCTGGGCAGTTTTCTTTTATAATTTCTTTAAAGTCCAGGTCCTTTTATTTTTATAATGGCATTCAGGCAATACAATGATTCCTAGATGATCTCACCTAAATCTATTTTTCAAATTAGGTGTATTTCTATTGAGAGGTTTCATGTCTTCTTTTCTTTTTTTTTCCATTCTTTTCCATTTATTTTACTGTTTATTTTTATTTTTTTACTATTTCCTGTTGTATCATGAAGTCATTAGCTTCCCTGGTTCCAATTATAATTTTTAAGGAGGCTTTTTTCTTCTTGGAGGCTTTTTTACTTAAGGAGTTATTTTCCTGTTTGAGGTATTATATTTACATTTTTAGGAAACTGTTTTCTTCCAGAAGTTCTTGATTCTTTCTATCATTCTCTTTCCTAATTTTTATTCTAAATTTTTCATTATTTGTTTTCTATTATTTTGAGGGCTTTTCTAGGGTTTCACTTTGGGTGTGACATAATTCATTATTTTCCTTTGAAGATTCACACATTTTCATTTTTATTTTGTTGTCTCCTTCTTAGCTTGTATTTTGGTCATCTTTCTGGTTGAGATTTTTCTACCATTAGCCCTTTTCTCTGCCTTTTGTACATTTTGAAGGTTATTTTTTCCTTTGGTTTTGTCTATATGCTTAAGCTAAGCCCTGTTCCTGGAAAAAGTACTGTCACACACTTATACTATACCTGTAATTGGCTCAGCCTTCAGAGTACTTCAGAGTACTTTGCATAGGCAGACTGGTTGGCCTGTTATGTAGAGTTTTGCAGTTATTCAGTTCGGGTAGCTCAGGTCAGGTTATATCCCATGCCAAGAAATCTGGACCATGTTATACTGAATTCCTCCTATTATTGCCTGCATTGGATTGCACATGGCCTCTGTTCTGATTGGTCTATCTTGAGTCATTTTTCTCCCATTGCTGCTTTTTTCTGTATCATGCTTTTTCCCTGCTGAGGCTGATCCAAGCTAACTATTCTCTTTCCCCTTACCCTTGTGTTATATATCTGGAACTCTTTCCTTCTACTCCATTGAGATGAACTCTAGTGAGATTAACTCTCCTTTGTGTTTCCCTATATTGTTCTAGGCCAAAGCAGTGCTCCATCCCTTCTTCTTTTGGTTCTACCAATTCAGTAATCATTTTGTGGTATTTTTATTCTCTGGTCCTTTTGGAGGGTGGTTGGTAAGCTTTGAGTGTTTCTTACTTTGTCATCTTGGCTAGTTTTGGAGGGCATTTTTGTGACTTTGTCTCTATGTTGAAGCTCAGATCTGTTCCTGTGGTAGAAGGAATATTGTTCCTAGCTTGTACTGTGGTTTATTGCAGTGTCCAGAGATTAATTAGCTCCCATTTGTGTCCTGTAGTATGAACAATCCATTGGGGAGGACTGTTGTGGGGAGGCCGATAACTAATCTATCCAGATGCTAATCACCCTAGATCAGGTTGGATTCTTCCCTATCCTGCTGTGTTGGGCTTCATTTCTCCCACTGCCACCCACACTGGGTCTTGCAGGGGCTGCTACTAGGACTGTGCTAGGCCACTCCCATTACTGCCTACTGTGTATTTTGTTGGTTTATTTTCTTCCCTGCTAAGGCTAGGCTTGATTCAGTTGTGTTCCTTCCCCTACTGACTACCCTGGATCGCACTTCAGTTCTGCATAGGCATAAGGGATTAGCTTCTCTTCACCTACAGCATCAAGATGGGCCTTCCTTACTTTTTATCTATGTTGCCCTGGACAGAGCATTTCTTCAACCTGTCTTCTTCTGGTTTTACTATTCCAGGATTTGTTTAGAGATTTTTGGGTAATTTTTTGGAGGTGGATTTTGCAAGTACAGAGGACTTCTTACTCTGACATCTTGGCTCCTGGGAGCTGAAATCCATGCAGAGGCTTATGCAGCCCCAAGAATGTGTTGGGCTATGAGATAGAGCTTGCTAAATGAAATAGTTAAAATGAGGCATTAACCTTTTCTGCAATTAATCTATTTTTTTCCTTTTTAGTGTTCTGAGTATCCTAGAACATGGAGAGCTTTGACATTACTTGTTGGATATTTCCTATTTTCAAGAGGTTGGAAAGCTTGAGAGTTCTACTCTTTGTTGTACACTTGACTATGAACATTTTAATTATAATTAACATTATATATATATATATATATAAATATAACATAATGTCTTGGGATAGTGTTTCTTTCTTTGTCTACTTTTCCTAGTTAATCAATCACATAGCCATTCATTTATGGGCCCCATTGTCCTATATATTCTAAATAGATTCCTGGTTTGATTTAGAGACTCATCAGTCTGACTCATATATTTTACTTTTTCCCCAATATATACCAATAAAATTTTTTTTGACATTTTTGGATTCAGATATTCTCCCTTCTTCATGTTTTCAATGTGATAAATCCTCTGATATAGATAGATATATTAGTGCTTTCATATGGTATAAATTTCCATATTGCTCATATCATGACAGAAGACACATATCACACATATAATAAAGAAAAAGCTCATGAGGGAAATAAAGTGGAAGATGACATGCTTTGATAAGCAACAAAATTCCAACAGCTCCTCCTTTGGGTGTGGATAACATTTTTCCTAACCAGACCCTTGTGGTTATCTTAGAAATTTGTTTGGCAAATAATTTAGTCATTCACATTTGATCATTGTATACTATTTCTATTACTATATACATTGTTCCCCTGATTCTTATCACTTCACTTTGCATTAGTTACTTTATGTCTTTCCAGGTTTTTCTGAATTCATCCTTTCCATCATTTCTTATTGTATAATAGTATTCCACAACAACCATATGAAACAACTTGTTCAGCCATTCCCAAAGTGATGGACAATCCATCAGTTTCTAATTCTTTGCCACTACAAAAAGAGCTGCTAAAATATTTTTAAACAGTTATGTCCCTTATCTCTGTTCTCTTTGGGATACAGACACAGTAGTGGTATTGCTGAGTTAAAAGGCATTATGGCCCTTGGTGCATGGTTCCATATTTTACTTCAGATTATTTGAAGCAGTTCACAGTTTCAACAACACTTTATTAGTCTCCAAATTTTCCCACATTCCTGCCAAAATTTATTATTTTCCTTTTTGGTCATATTAGTCCATATGATGGATGTGACATAGTTATCTCAAAATTGTTTTAATTTGCATTTCTCTAATCAATAATGATTTGAAGGTTTTTTCACATATGAGTATATATTTATTGTATTCTTCAGAAAACTGCTTGTTCATGTCCTTTAATCATTTTACATTGTAGAATTCTTTGAACTCATATAATTTAAGGAGTCTGGAACTGGGGTAATGGTCATGACAGTTTATTTTCCCCTTCAGAAGGTTTATCTATTCTTTTAATATATTTATTCATTTATTTACAATATTTTTCCATGGACAAATGACTCATGATCTTTTGCACCCATTTTCTGTCCCTTCTCCTAGAGCTAACAAACAATCCAAATGGGTTATACATGTACCATTGTTTAAAACCTATTTCCATATTATTCATATTTGTAATAGAATGATCTTTTAAAACCAAAACCACATATTATACCCATAGAACTATGTGATAAATCATGTTTTTCTTCTGTATTTCAGCTCTCACAATCCTTTCTCTGGATGTGGATAGCATTCTTTCTTATAAATCCCTTAGGATTATTCTGGATAATTGTATGATTACTAGTAAAAATGTCTGTTACATTTGAGAGTGCCATAATGTTTCTGTGTAGAATATTCTTTGGCTTCTGCTCATTTTGCTCTGCATCAAGTTTTTAAGGTCTTTCCAGTTCATATAGAAATCCTCTATTTCATCATTCCTTACAGTACAATAGAATACTATCACCATCTGATACAACAGTTTGGTCATCCATTCCCCAGTGTGACAAGGAGATCACTTTTAAAAGACTGATATATATTAATTTAAGGTCGCCAAGGGATTCAGCTATGTAATTCCTAAATGAAAACTCAAGTCAGCCGTCAACCTTTTATAGAGTTTAATTACAGACAGGAGGAAGAAAGGAATTAGAGATAGAGAGAGAGAGGGAAAGAGAAAGGGGAGAGAAGGGAATAGGGCTTAAATAACCCTTCTGTTTAGGCTGGGCCAAAAGGCCCAAGCCCTTAGATAGCTGGGGCAAAGAAAAGAGATCAGTCCCTATTACTCACGTGACCAAAATGGAGAAACAGTCTCAAAGGCCCCCACCTTCAGCTTCCTTCAGAGCAAGCTTCTCAGAGCACACTCCAACCACTCAGACAAACTCCTCAACCACCCCCTGAGTCTTCAGACCCCTCTATGTTTTAGGAAACCATCCAAGTTCCCTCCTCTCAGTTCTCACATCTACCAATCACTCTCCATCAATTTCCCTGTGCCAATGGAGGCTCTAGCTTAACCCAGGACCGCCCAGAGGTCTCTGGCTTTGCACATGTCTGTTGAAGGTCATATTTTCAAATAATTAAATCTTTGATCCTTTGCTACAGCCCTTCCTAAATCCAGTTACCCTGAGTAGGGTAGAGATTGGAATAATTAAATTTTGATCTATGCTGCAGCCCTTCCTAAATCCTGTTAGGACTGAGTAGGGTGGAGATTGATTCCAAGTATCTCCATTGTATCAATTCTAAAATCAATCATGACTCAAAGAAATTCCTGTTCTACGCTTAAGCATAGGTCAAAGTCCTTTCCATTGTTCAGCAAAAGGTTTCTGTCCTAAAGTAATCTTAAGAAGGGAGGAGGAGGAACCTCCCATGCCAATGGGGTTCACATTCCAATAGACTATCAGTAAGAAATTTTCCAAGTATGAAATTTCCCAATGGTGAAATTTTCAACATTTATAAGTCTAAGGAATTTTAAGGTTTACACCAGACAACCCCTCAGTTTACAATTTTTTGCCACTACAAAGATCATGGCTATAAATAATTTTGTGTATGCATTTATCCTTATTATCTCTATATTATCTATATCCTATATTATCTATATACTATCCTATATAATATCCTATATTATCTATATACTGGGGTACAAATCCAGTAATGGTATTGCTTCATCAAAGGGCAGTCAGTCTTTTAAAGCACTTTGGGCATAGTTCCAAATTGCCTTCTAGGATGGTTGGATCAATTCAAACCTCCACTAATCAATGCATTAGAATCCCAATTTTTGCTGCATTCCTTACAATATTTATTGTTTTCCTTTGTTGTCATACTGGCCAATCTGCTATCTGTGAGTTGGTAACTCATGTGTTTATTGATAGTTTTTATTTCTTCATGTAAAAACTTCCCATTCATGTTCCTTGTCCATTTGTTGATTGGGGAATGGCTTCATTTTTTGTATAATACTATATTGCTTTAATGACTATTGCTTTATAGTATAGTTTAAAATATATTACTACTAGTCCACCATCATTCATATTTTTTAAATCATTTCCATTAATATTCTCGATCTATTATTCTTCCAGATGAACTTTGAGCTTATCTTAAATACCTGCCTATGCAAATAATTTCAAATATCAGTAACTAAGAGAAATGGCATCTTAGATTTGTTGACTTCATGATCATATTAGTTCTACAGATGAAAGAAGCTAACGCTAGAAAATTCAAGTCTAGTTATTCTAAGAAACCAGAAAGGCATACAGTAGTGCTATTTATAAAACCATGTTTTTTACTATAGTCTTTTCAAATGGTATAGATGAGAGAAAAGTCATGTACACAAAATTATCAGAAATTGATGGAATTAAAATAGTCAATGAGGAAACTAAACTATCACTTTTTTTCAGATGATATAATGGTATACTTAAAGAATCCTAGAAAATCATCCAAAAAGCTGGTGAAACAATTAGTAATTTTTTCACAATTGTAGGGGTATAAGATAAAGTCACATAAATCATCAGCATTTCTATATATTTCCAACAAAACACAGCAGCAAGAGTTAGAAAGAGAAATTCCATTTAAAATCACTCTAAAATATAAAAAAAATCAATATCTTTTTGTGAAGACAACTAGAAATTATAAGAACAAAATTAGAAAACACTTCATAATTAAAACAGGATCTAAATACTTGGAAAAACACTAATTACTTATGGATATGATGAGATAATATAATAAAGATGTCAATAGTCCCTAAATTAATTTATTTTTTCAGTGTCATACCTATCAAATTACCAAGAAACATTTTTATAGAATGAGAAATAATTATAACAAAGTTCATCTGGAAGAATAATAGATCAAGAATATTAATGGAAATGATTTAAAAAATATGAATGATGGTGGACTAGCAGTAATATATTTTAAACTATACTATAAAGCAGTGGTCATTAAAGCAATATGGTATTATACAAAAAATGAAGCCATTCCCCAATCAACAATTGGACAAGGAACATGATGGGAAGTTTTTACATGAAGAAATAAAAACTATCAATAAACACATGAGTTACCAACTCACAGATAGCAGATTGGCCAGTATGACAACAAAGGAAAACAATAAATGTTGTAAGGGATGTGGCAAAAATTGGGATTCTAATGCATTGCAGAGCCAGAGGGAATTTAGGAAAGTTTAAGTTTAGGAAAGCTGTCTGTGGGCCGCCTCCCCGTTCAAGCTCCTAGCACCAACTGGTGCCTATCTCTGTCCAGGAAGTCAGCGAATTCCAGAGGCTGTTCCCTACCTCACTTCCTGTGCCTCACAATTGCCAATGGTGGCTCAAGCTTGGCTTAGGACAGCCCAGGTGGGCAGTTAGTTATTTCTGATTCTCTTCTCTACCTTGGCCTTCGGGCTTAAACTCCCTCTGGCTCTGACAGAAGGTTGAGTTAACCTTTTTCCCTTTTCTCCTCTCTCCTTCTCTCCCTCTCCATTTTCTGACTCCCGTTGTGATTAAACCACCATAAACTCCATTCTAACTTGATTGTTTCATTTTAGGAATTTCATAAGTAAATTCCTTGGTGACCATAAATTAATATTATAACAATCTTTAAAGGTGATTTTCACCATAACACTTGTTGTCTTGTGAATTCATTAGCTTCTAATTGCCCAATTCTAATTTTTAAAGACTGAATTTCTTCCATGACCTTTTCATTCTCCTTTTCCATTTGGTCTGACTTTCTTTTCTAGTTATTTTTCTCTTCTCCCAGTTTTTTGTGTCATTTTTCAGGAGGTCAATTCCAACTTTAAAAGCCTGTTCCTTTGTTTCCAGATGTCCTATTTTATTTTTTAGGGTACTATTTTCATTTTTCTTCAACTTGTCTTATTTGATTATTAAATTCTTTTTTTTTAGGTCCTCCATAGCCTGCATCCAATTCCCTGATTTTTTGAGGCTTTGCTTGATGTTTCCTTGATCTCATCCTCATCCATTGGTTCTGTTCTTTGGTTCCTACCCAGTAGAAGCCTTTATTTGTAGCTTTTCTTCCCCTCTAGTTTGCTTCTTTTCTTTTCTTTTTTTTTTCACTTTCTGAAATATAATTTTGCCCCTCTGTTGATTTACTGAGCCAGAGTGTTTGGGCTGCAATAACCTAAGGTTGAATCTTTTCTTTTCTCAATCCTCTGCTGGTATACTGAATTTAGCTGGTTGAGTTAACCTGCTAGGCTGGTCAGCCCTGGGACAAATTTTTCACTGTAGCCAGTGGGCTAAGGGTGTCC
The DNA here is from genome assembly GCF_027887165.1 of Monodelphis domestica. Classification (NCBI taxonomy): domain Eukaryota; kingdom Metazoa; phylum Chordata; class Mammalia; order Didelphimorphia; family Didelphidae; genus Monodelphis; species Monodelphis domestica. The sequence continues at coordinate 153,233,090 of NC_077234.1, read as the reverse complement.
AGTAAGGTTGTCCCCCCCCCCCCACTTCCTCCCTCACTGTCATTGTCAGAGCCCTGGACCATGTGTGGTGGACCAAATGTTAACCCTCATGGGTGCCGTTTCTGCCTAGGTCTCACACTCGACCCAATCTTATTGCCAATCTTAGAGCTGGGTTGGGGAGGGCATTCAGCCAGCCTGTCTCTGCCTTATCCTATGAAAATAGACATACTGTGCCTACCTTTCAAATTGCTTTTTGTATGAGAGTCTCATGACTTTTTCTTGTTGGGTTTTGATTTCTGTATTCTTTGAAGAATGATATAAATATTGGTTTTTAAAGATTATGAGAGAGGTTTGAGCTTTAGATGCTCCTAAGAACTATCTTGTCTCTGTCCCCAACTCTGTCCCCATAATGCCTAGAAAAATGATTAATTATTTGTTTTGAATTTAAGTTGAAGCCAAATCTCTATAAACAACTTTCTTCTGTATCTAAATTTATAATAAAATATGAAAGATGCATATGTGTTTTTTGCTTAGTTTGATATTGCCTTTAAAATGGTATTTTTATTTTTTTAAAGACCAGTTATTTTCAAGGAGATTCAATGAACTCTAAGAGGAAACAGAAAATATGGACAAAGCACATGTTATTGTAGCTATGGATACAGATGAACTGCATCTATTAAAATAAAATAAGATGTTATATAAACTAAGTAGACAGAAGGGTCGATAAAATTCAAGGACTCTTTTTAGGATGAAGTCCAGGACCAGGTGCCATTAATCAAAAACAAGCCAACTAAACATTGTTTTTCTAGCAGTATGGAGCACTTGAGCAGGTGTTGATTTGGTACTGCCAAATAATAAGAAATAAAAAGATAAAAGTAATTCTAACCCTATTGTACAGTCTCTTGTCAGGAAGACAAAGCTAAGTTTGTCACTTCAATTTGTACCAGGAGAACTAAAAATGAGTTTTCTTTTTAGTTATTCTCTTTTTCTATTTGTCAAGGGTGTTGCAATTTAAGTTTTATTAGGTTTTAATTCACTTTAATCTCATTGTAATATTCATTCAATAAATAGATTAAAATAGGATAAGATTAAAATAGTATAAGACTTCCCCATGTGGTTCATGTTTACACAGTTTGCTTCTACTTCACAAGCCAATATATAGAATCTCACTTTCAGTCAATCCAACCTTACTAGTCTCACAATAATATGGCAATGTTATCAAGAAAATTTTTCTAAAGTCTTGACACAGAAAATGATTCTGTTTGATTATTTCAACTACAAGTGGTAATTGGAATAGTTCTATAAGTGTCAGTGCAACATAAATATTGTAGTCTAAAGTTTTCATATATTTAAACATATTTATATATTAAAATATATATATATCACTAATCCTATTTTTCTATGTTTATGCATGTGTGTAATGAGTTTCCATGGATTTTAAAGAAATAGAAAAGTACAGGAGAATCTGAAAGCTTTTTAATTTATTGATAGTGTCACATTAGTTCTACTTTTGGTGGAGTTTGATCTGTTGAGTCTAGGATACATGAACAATCTCAAGATATTGCTTCAGTTTCTTATTTTACCCCATAATTGCCAATATATTTATTTATAGGTTATTGATGACTACCAGGAAATATTTTAAAAGTTAAATATCTACCAGCACAATATGTAGACTTTGATTTTAAAACCGAATTTGAAGTGTGCATGAAAGTGAGAGAGGATATGTGCATATCTCCACAAATTCTTTCATGAATTTTCATTTTTTCATTCTGTTGCTAGTCACAATTGTATACCAGTTCAAATTTACAGACTTAGCTTTGCATTATATGCATTAAACATTAGGATTTAATATGATTTTCTATTTTATTTAGGATTGCATAGTTAAAATTTGGGACCTATAAAATAAAACATTTTTTCTCATCTTATTCTCCTAAGAGAATACAAAATATGTTTTCTTTCATCTTTACTATTATATTTTTCAATTAAATACAAAAAAGTCATATTTTTTTCCAAAAAATGCTTAATTTACATAACTGCTTTTCTTTAAGCAATGGAATGTTGTGAAACAATGTTTTTTTTTTTTAAACCCTTACCTTCCATCTTGGAGTCAATACTGTGTATTGGCTCCAAGGCAGAAGAATGGTAAGGGCTAGGCAATGGGGGTCAAGTGACTTGCCCAGGGTCACACAGCTGGGAAGTGTCTGAGGCCAGATTTGAACCTAGGATCTCCCATCTATAGGCCTGGCTCTCAATCCACTGAGCCACCCAGCTGCCCCCAAAACAATGTTTTGAGAATCATGATATAACCATATAGGTTTAATCCATAGTCTAAAGATATAAAATATTTTGAATTTTAGAAAATATTTTATTAAAACATTATTGTGTATATGTATATATATGACTCTATAATATCTCCACATTAATACTTTGTAATATATTGAAAATACATCAAAGCTTAAATTATGTTTTAGTCCTTTACTGAACTTTCTTGGGCTTACATTATATCACAACTTATTCCTATGCTTACTTCCTTGAATTTCTGTTTCTTTAATCTACATACCAAGTCTTTTGAAAAATGTGTCATAGAAGATGCGAGATGATATCTATTCATATAATTATAAACTGAAAATAGGAATATTAATTTATTAAACAGACCAAGAATGTGCATTAATTGAAGAAAATTTAATATGAAAGACATATTGACATCACTATTCAACAATACTTATTCATTACCAAAATCCAAAATCAGAAAGCTACTTTGAAGGAGGATTTTCCACACCTTTAACAAGTTTACATATACTGTATTCAAGCATAGATAATTGAAGAGAAATATACAACTATGATTCCTTAAATGGAGATGAATAAACATAAGTGGACAAAGAGTACTGGAGACTTCAAATTCTAAGATATGTACACATGGAAAAGAGGACAGAAAAGTGAATATTCTTTTATAATGTTCCTATTCAAGAAAAAGGAGTAACTAAAGTCCCTTTCATATCTTGAAAGCCTATGGTTCTCTGATTATGCATAAGAATTATGTACATAAATGTATTAATATTTATTCACTTCCTAAAAGTTCCATTCTGCTAGTCTCTCAATCTTGTCTTTTAAACTATATTTTGTGTGATTCAAGGTATTTCATATATGTATATATTTATATATAAGAAAATATATAATAGTAATCTATATTAAATATTTTTATTAAATTATTGTATTATTAAATTGTATTATATTAACTTAATAAATAATGTAATATTTCCAGAAAATATACTCAATTACATAAAATCTTATGAAGTTGAATGAAAATGAAGAAAGTTAGCAAATTAAATTAATACATATGGTGTCCTTTAATAGATTTTTTTGGTCTTCCTTTGTTTTGAATTATAGAAGTTGAATGGGTCTGAGTGGATTAAGGGTGGCAAGTGTTTGAAAGGTTCTATTGCCTGCAAGTCATAATTTCCTCTTCAAAGAGTTTGTAACGTGTACATTCATGAATAGAGAAATCATTGCAATAAGGATGAGGAGAAACCACCAGAAGCAATAACAAAGTATAAAATGATGAAGAAACCCATGTCAGCTAAATAAAAAAAAGTATGTCTTTCCTTTATGAATAAAAACCTGGAATGAAAACACATCAGTATCCACCTGTACCAGGTTTCATAAGTAAAAACAATGAGAAAGAAAGTGATGAGTTGCTGTAAAGTAATAGTTTAAATCAGAGGAAGTAGGGGCAATATCCTAATAGTTTGAGATGAATAAGAATGGGAAATACTGCTTGTCAAATGCACTTTGATGTACTTTTATTTAAAATATGAAGTAAATGACTTATAAATATATAAATTTTTATGGATGGGAATCATTATTGCATATTGTTTCACTGAAAATTAACAATTCACATTTGTTAAAAGCTTTATAATTGTTCAAAACTTTAGATATAATTATAACTGGGATTTTTTCCTCTTATATGTGAATTTTAGTTTTACTCCACCCTGTTTAGTCTTTAGAATTCTAGCAACCAGGTATGTATACACCCCACTTAAGGATTGGGTGTGGGAGAGGAAGGCCTATGACCGGCATGTGCTAACAAGTGACAAATCAGAAAACACTGACTGATCCCCTGGACTTTCCTAAGCCAAAGCTTAAGCCACCATTAGTACATGTGAGACACAGGAAGTGATGTAAAGAACTGCCTTTTTATTTCTTGTCACTTCCTATGAGAGGATCCCTTGGTGGACTTGGCCCTGGAACTTGACCCTGGAGGAGCTCAGTGTGAGACCTCATACTGCTTTCCTTTTAGATAGTCATGCAGTGAGTGATAAGGCTGACTCCCTTTTCTCTTGGCTTCTGGAGAGGCCCCTTGTCCGAGGCCTCTGAACTCCTGCCTGGCTCAGCCTGGGCTGGAGCAATTCAATTCTCTTTTCTATTTCTCTCTCATTCTTAATTTCTTCCTTCTATTGTATATAAACCACCATAAATTCCATTCTGACTTGAGTATTTCATTGGGATTTAGAATTTAAATACCTGGTGACCAACTAAAATTATATTCAGTCTCAAACCTAAAATTTTTCATGAGGTTTATTAAGGATCATTAGAAATAAAGGAATAAAGAGGATAGAAAATAAAAACCATGTGGCCATGGCTGGTTAGCCTTACCTTACCACTATCACTACTGATGCTACATCATGCAAGAAGAAAGCATGTGGGAGACATTACTGCCAGTTACATACCAAAAACGTGATCTCACCAATGTGGAGATGCAGTAGAGATTATAGGAAATTCTGGGAAACACCAAGGACTTCTGGGGAATGAAGTCTAGGGTTCAAAATCTCCATTTATATATTATATTACATATAATATATATATTCACAATTATGTGACTTGCTCTACATTGCCATGATTGGACTGGTTTGCTATTAGCATATTTTACATTTTTAAAAAATTTCTTTGCACAATTGTGTGAATATCTTACTTGACAATATTGGGGACAAGGTCAATAACATACTTGGGACTATTGGTTAAATAATTTATATTCAAATGTAATTGATGGTTATTCATATTTGGCACTGACTTTCTCCCAAAATTCTTAAATGTAACATTATATGAAATGATTTATTTCATCTCTAAATCTACTGAGGCTATGATTCCATGATGGTAACAATGAGTTATAGACTAATCTCAATTCCACTAGAATCCTTTGGTCATATTCTTCTAGTATGTAAACCTGCCAAACCAAGATTACCTTTTCTGACCACACAGTGTCATAATAATGATGCTCTTTCCTAAAATATTCTAGATCAGCAAACATGTATTTATTTTAGAAAAAAGAAATGGAAGAACATTCCAAATCATCCAATTTCCATGCTTTCATGTTTTAGAATCTGAGCTCTTCCTCCAGAATAGTGAATACTTTCATTTCCATTACTTTCTTCTTATTATTTTTAAACCTGATCCTTCTAGCCCTGAAATTCAGTCTCTCTTAGCAACTTTTATATTCAGATAGTGCATGTAAATTCAGATTAGAAAAAAATTTCTACCTCATTCCATGAGTGGTAAAGAGAAAAGAAAATACTTAATTGAAATTTTTTGGAGCTCTGGTAAAAAGTAATATAGTTCAGTGGACTTCATAAGTGTAGTTTGTGATGTGCATCTTCACTTTAGATGAAACCTACTTGTTAGAGGTATGAGACCAACTTGTTCAACTAAATTATTTCATATGTAACAAAATTCTGGTCCAGAATGACTAATGAAAGATACTGTAAAGACACGAGTATAGATTTTACCTATTATTCATTGTTCTTTAAAAAAAAAAAGACTAGTGGTTAAGGAAAGGAAAAGTAAGTGCTTATGCAATTAGAATGAAATGGTTCCTCTGAACACTTGACATACTGACACCACAACATATAGGGTATTTCTAGAATTAAAACTAAAACAGAATGATCATGTGAAGATCATGACTATCTTAACATAAACATTTCAAAAGATAAAATCAGTGTTGAATTTGCATTTTAGTTATACCAAATGGAATGGAATAAATTTATGAGAAAATACAAAACCTTTTGAAGTAGATAAGCAAGGCAAAGTTTTAGGTTGATAATGAAGTAACCAAGTCATGTAAGATCTCAGTCTCACTTTCCTAATGAATAAATTAGAAGTGATAATTTTGGTGTCATCAATAATATTGAATTTTGATGCTTGAATGAAAAAATTAATCTAAAATATATATAAATCATAAAATTCTATATAAGTATGCATTGTTTTATACTATAAAAGTATAGGATACAAATCTAGTCTGGACAACTTTTGAGATCCTGTTCTTTGGTGAATGCTTTGTATTCTTATAAATTGGTCTCAGTTCTCTATATATTTGGGAAATGAACCTTTTGTCAGAGACATTTGCTATAATGACCTCATTTTCCAAATATATAGAGGACTGAGTCAAATTTATAATAATACAAAACATCCCTCTATTGAAAAATAGTCAAAGGACATGAAAAAGTATGTCTCAGAGGAAGAAATTAAAACGATCTAGAGTCATATATAGAAAGCTTTCTTGATTAGTTAAATGTCAATTAAAACAACTCTTAACGACCACCTCACACTTAATAGTCTTGCTAACATAAACGAAAAGGGAATTGATAAATGTTGGAGGGGAAAATTTGGACACCAATAAACTATTGGTGGAACTGTGAACTGAAACAACCAAAGTATATTGGACAGCAATATGTAACAATGCTCAAAGGGACATAAATGTACGTATACTTTTTGACACAGAAATACCACCCCTGGGTCTATATCCTGAAGATATCAGAGATAAGGGGAAAGGTTTTTATCAGCTCTTTTTGTAGGGGCATGGAATTGTTGACTGAGGGTATGTCTATCACTTGGGAAATGTCTGAACAATTTGTATTATATGCTTATAATGAAATGTTATTATTCCATAAGAAATTATGAACTGGATTAATTCAGAAAAACAAACAAACAAACCTAGAAATATTTATATGAACTAATGCAAAGTGAAGTGAGTAGAATCAAGAGAAAAATTATACAATAACTAAAATAATATATGATGATCTACTGTGAAAGACTAAATTATTATTAGTCAAGCAAGTTTACAAGATTTTTACAATGTACTCAAGATGAAAAACATTATCCACAACTATATAAGAAAGTGTTGGAGTCTGTTTACAGATAAAAACATACATATTCCACTTTATTTTCCTCTTGAGTTTTTTATTATATGTATAATATAAGTTTTTGTCATCACCTGAGCAATATGGAAATATATATTTATATGTGATATATATATATATATGATATATATATGTATACCTATCATGAAATCAATGGAATGACATATCAGAGCATTTACCATCTTGGGAATAGGGGAAAGGAGAAAATATGGATCCTAAAATATTGGAAAATAATTGTCAACATTTTTTTCTACATGTAACTAAAAAAAATTATTAATACTTTTTAAGTGCCTTTCCAACCCTATGATGCTGAAAGAGTATGATCAATTTTGATACATTTTATCACTAATGCATGCCAATAATCATCATTATTTCTTTGAAGGAAAATTCTTTATAAATCAATAAATAAGCATTTATTAATTGCTTACTATTTGTCAGACACTGTGTTAGGCACTAGGAAAACAAAAAGCAATCCCTACTCTGAAAAAGCTAAAATGCTCAAGGAGAAAATAAGTATATATATATATATATATATATATATATATATATATATATATGTGTGTGTGTGTGTGTGTGTGTGTGTGTGTGTGTATGTGTGTGTATGTTTCATGATTATGAAATAATAAAATATAATGGAGTTTATAGGAGAATGGAGTTTTTAGGAGAAAGGACACTAGTAGTTAGAAAGAACAGCAAAGGATTCATGTAGAAGATTTTACTTGAGATTCATCTGCAGAATATGAGGGATTACATGAGGCAAAGGTGTGAGAAGACCTTATTCTAAGAATGAGGAATGGTTGACATAAAACACAGAGATAAAAGACAAGAAATAAAATCTAAAATTTTGAGTTACTCTAGTCACATAAGTTTTCCTTCCTGCTGTGCTTCCATAGCATATTATTTCTTTTAATTAAATTATTTAGTCAATTTAGAACATTATTCCTTGTTACAATAATCATATTACTTCCCTCCCTCCCCTCCACTCACTCTTCCTGCAGCCAACACGCAATTTCATTGGGTATTACTTGTATTCTTGATCAGTACCTATTTCCATGTTGTTGGTGTTTGCACTAGGCTGTTCATTTAGAGTCTACATCCCCAGCCGTATCTCCTCAACCCATGTATTCAAGCAACTGCTTTTCTTCTGTTTCTACTCCCACAGTTTTTCCTCTGGATGTGGATAGTTGTTTTTCTCATAGATTTCTCCAAGTTGTTCAGGATCACTGCATTGCCACTAATGGAGAAGTCCATTACATTTGATTGTACCATAATGTATCAGTCTCTGTGTACAAGGTTCTCCTGGTTCTGCTCCTTTCACTCTGCATCAATTCCTGAAGGTTGTTCCAGTTCCCATGGAATTCCTCTATTTTATTATTCCTTTGAGCACAATAGTAATCCATCACCAACATTTGCCACAATTTCTTCAGTCATTCCCCAATCGAAGAGCATCCACATATTTTCCAATTTTTTGCCACCAGAAAGACCGTAGCTATAAATATTTTTGTATATGTCTTCTCCTTATTATCTCTTTTGGGTACAAACTCAGCAGTGCTATGGCTGGATCAAAGGGCAGTCTTTTAGCACCCTTTGGGCACAGTTCCAAATTGCCCTCCAGAATGGTTGGTTCAATTCACAACTCTACCAGCAATGCATTAATGTCCCAACTTGGCCACATCCCCTCCAGTATTCTTTACTTTCCATTGCTGTCATGTTAGCCAATCCGCTAGGTGTGAGGTGATACCTCAGAGTAGTTTTGATTTGTATTTCTCTGATTATTAGAGATTTAGAACACTTTTATATGAGCTTATTAATGGTTTTGTTTTCTTTGGCTGAAAATTGCCTATTCATGTCCCTTACCCATTTATCAATTGGAGAATGGCTTGCTTTTTTACACAATTGGTTTAGTTCTTTATAAATTTGGGTGATTAGACCTTTGTCAGAGGTTTTGTTATGAAGATTCTTTCCCAATTTGTTGCTTCCCATCTAATTTTGGATGCATTAGTTTGGTTTGTACAAAAACATTTTTTTTTCCAGCTCTTGCATGGTTTTCAAGTCTTTTAAAGTCTTTCCTTTCCCAAAGATCTGACATGTATACTATTCTGTATTCACATAATTTGCTTATATTTTCCTCCTTTATATTCAGGTCATTCACCCATTCTGAATTTATCTTGGTGTAGGGTGTGAGATGTTGATCCAAACCTAAAATCTCCCATACTGTCTTCTAATTTTCCCAGCACTTTTTAATCAAATAGTGGATTTTGGTCACAAAAGCTGGCATCTTTGGGTTTATCATAGACTGTCATGCTGAGGTCATTTACCCCAAATCTATTCCACTGATCCTCCTTTCTGTCTCTTAGCCAGTACCAAATTGTTTTGATGACCACTGCTATATAGTATAGTTTGAGATCTGGGACAGCAAGTCCTCCTTCCTTCACATTTTTTTTTCATGATTTCCCTGCATATTCTTGATTTTTTTGTTCTTCCAAATTAACTTTGTTATGTTTTTTTTCTAATTCAGTAAATTTTTTTTGATAATTCAAAGGGTATGACACTAAATAAGTTAATTAATTTGGGTAGGATTGTCATTTTTATTATGATAGCTCATCCTATACATGAGCAATCAGTGTTTTTCCAGTTGTTCAGATCTAGTTTTTGTTGTGTGGAGAGTGCTTTGTAGTTGTGTTCATATAGTTCCTGTGTTTGTCTCGGCAGATAGATTCCTAAGTATTTTATATTGTCTAAAGTGATTTTGAATGAAATTTCTCTTTCTAATTCTTGCTGCTGAACTGGGTTGGAGATATATAGAAATGCTGATGACTTATGTGGGTTTATTTTGTATCCTGCAACTTTGCTAAAGTTGTTGATTATTTCCACTAGCTTTTTGGTTGATTCTCTAGGATTCTTTAAGTAGACCTTCATATCATCTGCAAAGAGTGATAACTTGGTCTCCTCCTTGCCTATTTTGATGCCTTCAATTTATTTCTCATCTCTAATTGCTACTGCTAGTGTTTATAGTTCCATGTTAAATAATAGAGGTGATAATGGGCATCCTCATTTCACTCCTGATCTTATTGGGAATGCATCTAGTTTATCCCCATTGCAGATGATATTAGTTGATGGTTTTAGATATATACCATTTATTAGTTTTAGGAACGACCCTTCTATTCCTATGCTTTCTATTGTTTTCAAGGGCAATGGGTGTTATATTTCATCAAAGTCTTTTTCTGTGTCTATTTCTAGTACTTTCAATAGGAATGAGTGTTATATTTTGCCAAAGGGTTTTTCTGCAACTATTGAGATAATCATGTGATTTCTGTTGGTTTGCTTGTTGAAATGGTCAATTATGTGGATAATTTTCCTGATATTGAACCATCCTTGCATTCTTTTTATAAATCCCACCTGATCATAGTGAATAATCCTTGTGATCACTTTTGGTGGCTATAGATTGTAATTCTTGGTTGTTGGTGGCCATTATTGTGCTAGTTTATTCTTCCCTTACCAGTCAGAAGTCTGGGTGATGAGGATAGGCAGGTCTCTGTGTAGAGAGCTGCAGAGTGGATTTTGTCCTGAGGGTATTTTTCAGTCTCCATCACAAGCCTACTGTGGGCAGCCCCTCTCTGACCTATTTCTGCGCTCAAGCTCCATGTTCCTCAGCCTCCTGGGGTCCCAAATACCTAAGCTGAATCAGAAAGCCTACCAAAGTCTGCAGGAAACCCTCAAGCACACAAAAGGTACCAGAGCTCTGATGCAAGACTCTTTTCCACCATTGCACTAACCCAGAGATAAAGGGAATGAGAGAAAGCTCTGCCTACATCTTGTATACTCTATGCCCCTATGTCCTTCAAGGTATGCATGCAAAAATGGGGTGTAGGGTAGGACAAATGTAGAGAGTAGTTTTATATCATAATGCTTCCTTTCTATGTATACTTCTTCTGGATGTCCTAATAATTATAAAGTTCTTAACTTTCACAAGTACATCAGATATCATTAATATTTTATATAGCTCAAGCATCATACATATCTTAATACATATCTTAAGTATCTCAATTATCATTTTCTCAGATATAAATATACTCAACTCAATTTATTGAAACATCAAATTTTTCTCTTTTCTATTTATTTTGTTATATTTCTTCTCAGTGTCAAATTTGATCATCAAATTTTCTTTTTGGCTTTGTTTTTTGTTGTTGTTGTCAGAAATGACTCAAAGTTCTTTATTTCATCATATATCACGATTTCCCCCCGGAGAATTATGTGTCAGTTTTACTAGATAGGTGAATCTTGCTTTAGCTATAAATTGTTGGTTTTTGAGAATATTACATACCATGTTTTCTGGTCCTTAAATGTAGAAGATTTCATATTTTTTGTTATCCTTACTGTCACAATATTTGAATTGGGTCCTTCTGGCTGCTTTCAATATATATATATATATATATATATATATATATATATTTTGGGGGGGGGCCTGGGAGAGTTTTTTTTTCTTGTTTGTTTTAAGCTTACTCTGAGTCTTGAGTTTTTTTTTTAATTTTAGAATCTCTTTCAGGAGATGATGAGGGAATTAATTTTATTTCTATTTTCCTCTCTTGTTCAGGAATATCAGGGCAGATTTCTTGATGATTTCTTGTCATATGATGTCCAGACATATTTTTTTTTAATCCTGGCTATTGGGTACTTTGATGATTCTTCATTCTTTTGATCTTACCTCATTGTTTCCTGATGTCTTATGGAGTCATTAGCTTCCATTTTCTCAATTCTAATTTTTAGGGTATTATTTTATTTATGTCAATTGGATAGTCCTATCACAACATTCATTTATTTTTAAAATATTTCCCTTTGCTATATAGTAACTCTTACCACAACATTCATTTGTTTTGAAAGCATTTCCAATTGCAATATAGTAGACCACTACAGGTAAACAAATAAATACAAAAAAAATCAAACAAAGGAAAAAATATCAGAATATAGTGGTAGTCTCTCGGTAACCGAGGATGACGATTATCTTTGTGAGCTTTCATCTGTGATGTAGATGAGTGTGCACAAAGACAGTTGTGCGTGAAGGAGATTTAAGTGGAAAAGTTGATGCACAGAGACAGTCCCACTCTCTCAGCGTTGGAAGCCTGGGTCCAGTGGTACGAAAAGTAATTACACCTGTAGACTTCCTCAGCTGCATTGGATGGCCGTGTTGTCCTTTGTGCTCCAACACGCCCTAAGCACTCCACAGTGCTCTGCTGCATCGCCATCTCAGGCGTTGAACCTTCTTGTTGGTTTCTTCCGTCTGTACAGCCGAAGCAGTCTTCACATGCTAGGTGAGCAAAGCCCTGGTTCACTAGGGATAGACGACCCAATGGCTACCCTCAGAAGGTTTAGCCGGCCTGTCTCAAGCCGTTGCCCGGGGTGTGGCTACTGCCACATGCTAGCAGCTACTGGGAGCCACAAGTGAGAGCTGGGTATCAGGTGAGGGTCAGAGGCTGGAGAGCTGCCCTAGGAGGGCACGACAAGCCCTCCATACCAGAGATACTACCCCTCCCTGAGCACCCCATACATCCCTATCAGAATATAATAGTAATGGCACAAATGGAGCAAAACCCTCAAAATTCTATTAAATGGATTTAGTGAACAAACTGATTAGATGAAAACTAATTTTAAACCAAATACTACAGATTTTTAAGTTTTATTTTGGAGTGAAGGTACACTTTGGAGTTGTGGGGCAATGATAGAACTCAGTTCAAATGTATTAGCTTATTTGTCTAGAGAACTCCTAGTGTAAGAATTCTGTAAAATAATGTGGATCAGCAATGCTTCTCTGTCTTATGTGTTTAAAGAAACTTAAGGAATAGTTAAGAAAGTGAGAAGTTAGAAAAATTTCCCTTGGCCATACAGCTAGCATTTGTCATATGTAAAATTCAAACTAAGATCTCCCTGATTCTAAAGCTGGTTCTGTATTCATTATGTAGCATTACATATTTTATTTAAAACTTAGATATTTTGAAAATATAAATATCATCTGAATTGCTAAGTGATAAATTGCTTATTGAATATATTTAAGTCAATATTGGATAAAGATTTGTCACATATTATATAGTGGATATTAATTCAGATATGAATTGGACTTGATGGCTTCTTTGGTCATATCCAACACTGAGACTCAAATTCTGTAGTTATAATGTAGAATAAAAAATTAATAATTAAACAGGAACCAAAAGTATTCTTGAATACACAAATATGATTATATGAATTGAATTAATATTATTGTTATTTTAGATTATATTAGTATTGTTTCAGCCACCAAATATTAAGATTTTTACTCTGTAATAAAATAAATTAAAGATGAAAACAATTGAAATTTAATGTGTACTAAAAAAGATGAAAGCTAACCTTTAAAACTTGTATATACAACCAACTTATGGGTTACTGTGTTCTGGAATTTCAACAGTGCTTTTGAGGAAAGTTAAAATGATGAACCAAAATATATTTTGTGGTTTAGATAATATTAAAGAACATATTGTGCTTTTTTTATTCTTTGCTAATTAATTTTAAGAGAGAATTTTGAACACTAATTATGCTTCTTTAGAGTCTTTGTAATTATTCTTAGTAAATGAGACATATGGATATGATTCAGAAAGCTATTTAAGCGTATTGTGTAATGCCTTGACTTTCAGAGAAGGAAAGATTTGTATATTATTGAAAACCTGACAATTTCACTGATTTGATTAGCTATGAATTGTTTGACATTTCAACTTCCAGAACCTTATTGTATATTCCTAGTAATTTACATAAAATTTGAATTGATCTGAATCAATTTAAGGCCATTATTCAATGTGACCATTGTATGCCTTAATTAAAAAAAAATGAAATAGAAAAAAAAAACTACAGGGCTTCATAAAGATTCATTATTTACATATAAAAAGGTTAAAATTTATATTTATAGAGCAAATGACATAATCATATATATTATTATTGTCCAAATAAATGACTTGTTTGATATTCTCCACTAATTATCTAACCATCCACAGATTTTAACTGCAGTGGTACAACAAAATTATTTTAAGGTCCTATAATTCTTTTACCTAGAGATTTTCATTAATAAAGGATGGTAATATAGAAATAGATATCAAGTGATAACATTTGTATAACCCATAAGAACTGCTTATCTACTCTGGGAGATGGGGAGGGAAGAGGGGAGGGAAAAATGAATCATGTAAACATTAAAAATATTTTTAAAAATAAAATTTAAATTAAAAAATGGATAGGACTAAATGAAGACAAATGTTGCTCACTAACAATATAATTAAGTCTATCAAGACATATGATTTATTAAATAAAACCTTCATTTAAGTATATGATAAAATATTTATATATTATTAAATCAAGAACCTTATCACTAAAGAGAGTCACTTAATATTCATGAAAAATGAATAGCAATGGATATTCCTTTTGGAACTATTAAGTAACATATGATTGATGGAATGCTACCGTGACATAAGAACTAATGAGCATGTTATATATTTTTTTACTTGGAAAGAGCTACATGAATTATAAAGATTGAAATGAGTAAAGACAAGAGAACATTATATATAGCAACAAAAATATCATTTAAAGTATAACTCATGTATATTTTCCCAAAGAAAAAAAATTAATAAAAAGAAATAAACAATACATAGTTTTACATATTCATATAGTTTTTATTGTCAAATGATGTGTTTTCTAGTGTGGGGAAGAAAGGAAATATTTTGTTCTTTTTAATGTAACAAACAAATTTAAAATATAAATTGGTAAGTAATATTTTAAAGTTTTTATTATATACTTACTAACCCCTCCAACTAAAAACATTTAATAAAACCAAATGCATATAAAAATTATGTGCTAAACCGTGAACTCCACATTACTTACACATTGTTGTGAAACATATAAATTATATGTATATATACATATATATGAATATATATATATATATATATATATATATAGAGAGAGAGAGAGAGAGAGAGAGATGTATGTTATTATGCCCACTGTTTTTGTGATTGTTTTGGATTTGTTATATTTTGATACATTTTCCCCATGACTATTACTCTTTCAATGTAATAATACTATATTACTCTTATTCCTTTTTGTCTCTTCATATATTTCCATTATTTTCTTTATATTTCCAATATTTGTCTTTTATAATAACATAATTCAATTCATTACTTTACACTATAATAATCTATTCAGTCATTTCTCCCAGTCATTGTCTTATCTTCAGTTATGTAGCCTTTACAAACAAAGCTTCCATGGATATTTTCATACAAGCACAGCTTTTCATGCTTTCAAGAATGCCCTTAGGGTCTAATCCTAGTAGTAATGAAATCCCTGGGTCAATGAGTATGAACAGCTTTATAATTCTTAATGTGTGTTTCCATTTTATGTTATAAAAAATAATTCATAGCTGCTCTAGCAATGTAGTATTATATTTGTTTCTCCATTTTCCTATCAGCATTCTATTTGATTAACTTAACATAACTGTTTACATGAAATAGCAGGCCCATCCTTAGCCAGATTGGTCCTTCGGGAGCAAACACATTTGAAAGGACCATCCTCTTTCCAAACCCATGTCTTTCCAGCTTTGTCATATCTAATAAAACTTTTGTTTTTAAATTAAAATCCATCGTGAAAGCAGAATTATCTCCAAAGTATGTAAAATGTTAAAGTAAGAATCTGCATAGTTATTTATGCTATCTAAACCATCATTATCTCATTATCTCATCAGATACTATGTATTGATTATGAGTATGTACTGGCTTAAATCTATTACTTACTTCATGTAGGTATCTAAAGTTTCTCCAAGTATTTATCATATTTAACTTATATATATATATGTACATATATATATATATATATATCTTAAGGTTCTATTTATCTCTTTAGCTTCTTTCATATTTATTTATTTTATTTTATTTTATTTTTTTTTTGGTTAGATTCATTTAGTTCCAGTAGGGGAAAATAATGTCCCACATTACTATTATTATTTTATTTGTTTCCATTTGTAACTCATTTTCATTGTCCTTTAAAAATCTGTATGCTATAAAACTTGTTGCATACAGGTCTAATATCGATATTGCTTCATTAACCATAGTACCCCAAAATCTTTTTCCATGATAGTTTTTCCAATCATTCCTTCTCCATATGAAATAGTCTTTCTACCCTATCTACTCTTGGTCTATTCTCCTACAATTTCATCCCTTTCTATTACATTTATTTCAGCCTCAAATCTTCCATATGTCCATTCACACATGTCCATTGTCCATTCAGAATTTCCAGGCAATGATGATGTTTCCAAGTATCTTAGACAACATCTTCCCAAATAGGATTCAAACTATTTCGTCTTTTATGTTGCTTATGATTAGTCTTCCATTACGTTTATATATGTCTTAGAGATTTCTGAGTTTCCCCCCAAGAATAGTTAAAACACTTATTTTGTTAAATATCCACTTTTTAAACTTCATAATTTTGCTCATCATTGCTGGATATGTCATTCTAGGTTGTAACCCTAGATCTCTTGCTCAACAAAGTGCTTTGTCTTTTGTTCTAATTTATTTGAATGATGTGGCTGCTAAGTCTTGTGTTATTAGGACTTTTGCCCCACAGTATTGAAGGTTTTTTTGTTTTGTTTTGTTTTGTTTTGTTTCTTATAGTATTTTCTCCTTAACCTGGTAGTTATGGAAATGGGTAATAATGTTCCTAGGGATTTTCATTTTGGATCTCTTTGAGGTGGTGACTAGTGGATTCTTTAAATTTTCATTTTGCCTTTTGCTTCTAGAATTTCTGGGAATTTTTCCCAGATAATTTCTTGGAGTGTGGTTTCAAAACCTTTTTTCTGACCTTAACTTTCCAGGAGTTCAACTATTCTTTTATCATATCTCTATGATCTATTTTCCAGGTCAGTTGTTTTTGTGGTATGTTTCAGATTCTCTTATATATTTCATTCTTTATATTTGGCTATAGGATGTTGCTATCTTCCCCATGTGCAATTCTAGTTTTTAATAGATCATTTTCTGCAATGAATTCCAAGATTTCTTTTTTCCTTTTGGATATCTTTCTTTTATAATTTTCTTGCATTACTCTTATTTCTTTTGGGTACTTTCCCCCAACCTCTCTCATTTTATTATTGATGTCTTTTAAAGTTGCCCTTGATTACATTTCTTTGCTCTTTTTGAAGAAGTTGTTTTTGCTTCACCATCTTCTGAGTTTGACCTGAGGTTTTCTCTTTCCCCATCATAGCTTTCAATAGTTGGGTTCTCTCTCCCTGGCTTGCTTGTTTTAATTAAAAATAACTTTGGTGACTAGGAAAATAGACTTAATTGTCTTTTTGCTGGATTCCCACACTGTGT